>NW_011351437.1:0-4881 GCF_000735185.1 Notothenia coriiceps | reverse complement strand
GTGCTTCACTAATAAGAGCAGGTCTAGGAACAGCAGATTAGAAATCAATACTCAGCTATTAATATTAGGAGTTATTAGAGGATTAGAGTTAGGGGTCCAGTAAAAGTAGAGCATTGACACACTTCCATATTTTTCTTATCCAAACATCATCATCATTTATGTAACAAAAAAAAACAAGTGGTGGATATCACAGTCCTCATTTTCTCTAATATGTTGGACTGTCTGTTCTTGTTTAAGGCCTTCCTCTTTTAATTGACTTAAATGCAGTTTTAATGATATGTCATATTCACACTTGCATATACTATATAGGGTTAGTGTTAGGGTTAAAAGACTATATATAATTTATTTTATATTTTATAGATTGTGTAAAGGAGTGACAGACTTAAGAATGCATTACAAAGCTTTTCACATTTGTTTAGTGAAAATACTTATGATTCATAAGTTATTATTTTTTAGCACCCAAGACTCAAATCGGACCCTTGTACTCGGACCCTTTATATACTGTAGCTTCGATCTCCATCCTCATTGACACACAACTCAAATTGCACTCAAATTGCACTCTCTGATGGACAGTTGTGAAATTACCTATTGGAAAGTAATGTGTGGAATAGAAAAAAAGTTCATAAGAAAAGAAAATTGGCACATTTTTATATTTTCGCGATTTATTGTGTTTCTACCTGAACCACAGTACAGTAGTAAAATGTTAACTATAAATCTCTTCCAACTTTGATTAGGAACATATATTTTAATCTGTGACAGGTACAGCATCTGTAATCAAAAGTCTAAACGTTACGTTTTAATTTCCCAAGAATTGTGTCTTTTGACCTGCTAATATTCAGATTCTCGATTACTTGGAGACAGCAATATAAATGACCACATGAATCAACAAAGCATAACTATCAACATCATGATGCAAAAACTCAACTACATGCAAAATAAAGCCTTTTCATATTTACTCATTAAGGGAGAGATACCATCATTTATAATATAGATATGGTGCATTACAGGCTGCACATGAAAACCTAAAAGCTACATTGCCCACTTTATGTAATTATCATTCTTGTTTCCAAGACCTGCCTCAGCATAATGTAGTTTTACAGGTCGTTGAGAAAGTCTTCTCCAGATTCAATCATCCGTCTCAGTGCGCTCAGTATCAGTGTATCAATGTCACCTTTTGTGTTGAGCTCTGAGTGGTAGTTCTTCACAGGAAAGATGCGGCTCTGTGGAACACCCAGCACGCCATTCACCTCCTCAATCTACATTTAAGAATATGACATTTAATAAATGAAAGTGCCGATCAAAGAAGATTGTGCTGTTACAAGATTACAGTGTAAAACAAAATTATATTCAAACTTGAATTACAGTTGTCTAAAACAAAATTACCAACAAAAAACTTACCTTCTTCTTCAGGTACTTGCTCTTATACACGTTCCTTATGTCCTTGCCGACCTCTTTACAGGCTGCATCAATTTTGGTGAGAATAGCAATTTCGGGAATCCCTGCCAATACAGAGCAGAATCAGTCAAAAATAATCTCAGGTTATTTTATTTTATTAGAATTATAATATATTAAACATAATTATAAAATACGATATATACAATTGAATTTGTTATTTCAATATCCAACCCTTACCCATGTCCCTGGCTGCAAGTCTGACTTCCCTCAACTTTTTCACATCGTCAGTCGGTAACTGTAATGTGGCATTATCATTCTGCAATCCTGCTATGTTGCCAGGGATGACGCAAACCAGAACATGAACTCTCTCATTTAGAGAGGGGTTGCTGTTGTAGTGTTGGTTATCTTCAGACAAGGCAGAGACAGGGTTGAACTGGAAAACAATGTTAAATCACATTTTAAAAAGTACATTTGAGTGCACGAATAGTCGTTGGTTTTCCATATTTCAATGTATAGAAGAAAATGACCACAATGTGGGATTGTTTTACTCAAATTTTTGAAGAGAAATAAGGTTTACAGAATTCAGTTGTACCTTGTAACCATCCTTCACGTGTCCCTTCATGGCCAGTTTGACGTCTTCCACACAAGCTCCTCTTCCTGCATCCTTCTCAAGGCCCATGATGTCATTGAAGACAAAAGGGTAATGTGTCCCTGGCTCTCCTTTTTGGATTTTGTAGGTTTTGTACTGTAAAACATGAAACTGCTGTTATAATGACATGGTAGTTAGGTAGCCCTAGATGTCAGAACATAACATCAGTAGTTAACATAACATAATTTCACGAAACAGAAACAATAAAAAAAAATACAAATACAAAACAAATACAACATTTTAAAAATCAAAAATACAATTAAAAGACAGTCTTTTTTTAAAACACAACATTGTATGTAGAATGAATCTCTTCATAGGGGGGAGATAGAGGGGATGAAACGTGTTAACAGACCACAAGACAGATTCAAATGTGCATCTTCCTCAGCAGGGACTGAGCCTCAGAACATGGTGCACCAGCTCTGAGCCAGATAAACATGTGCATTGTGTTTTTTAATTGTCGTTCTGTTTTTTCTTGTTTTTGGGGATTCTTACGTCTGTGGTGAAGCTCTCGCCACCGATCCCATCTGCTTTAGCTCGATCAGTTATTTTGCCTCGTAAAACACTTTCCACAGAGTTGATGAAGCTGGACTTGCCAGCACCAACAGGTCCATAAAGCATGATTCTGAGCTGGGCATCCTTTTTAAAAGGCTTGTATTCGTTCACAATCTGCAGTTCTCTCTCATTGTTTCTGTTCAATTCAAAAACATTAGACAATTTAGATCAAATCATTCTTTGACCGATTAAAACGAAACCACCATGTTTCTAAAAAGTGACAAGAAATAGAATAAATGGCTTAACAAAGGTCAGTCTCAACAAAGGAGTTTTGCTTTTAAAAACACTCACCCCCAAGGTACGTTCCTCCATTCAGGTTGGCTGTTTCCCATGGCTACAAAAATAACTTGTTGTAGAAAGATTATCAATACAATATTTGAGATCAAATATTTCACAACATTCGTTATATATAGTTAAGCCATTGTTATTATAACTATGTATAATATTTTAAATTCCTCTGTTTACAACTTCTCATACTCGCTCAAGTGTGCTGTCCAAGTAAACATTTGATTTGCTATGAATATCTTTAAAAACCTGTTATATTGATTTTGCATAAAATAAAAAACAAATGATATTTGTTCAAGTTAAAAAGTACAAGGTAAAATAAAAAATAAATAAACTGAGCACTTTAATTTGACTGTCTGTTTACGATTAATGCACCTTATGTCTAACAGACATTGCAGGTAACATTAATGATTTAACTTATCCCCTTTATTTTATATAAAGAAAGAATAAAGGAGAGAGTTAATGCTCTTCTCTTTGAGTGCAGTCAGGAAATAGACCCTACATTACATATTGTGCCCCTGTTCTATCCCTTATGATCAGGCTTTATTCAAACCAAGACCCGGACATCTAAGTGAATCACTAAGCAGCAATCTCTGGTAAAATGACTTATTTTGTATTTATCCAGAGAATTATGTTTCATTTAATCTTGCTCACTACAAACAAGCAGCGTTTTGACAAATTCCGTTTTTGTTCAGGTTAGAGATTAAATCAAACCAAATAAACCCCCAGAGCTGGAAAAATATAGGTTTATATATATTTCCTTTTTTTCTAAGTGCAGCTCTAAAAGCATTAAAGGTTTGAAATAAAAATAATGTTAACATAAATACAGTAATTATCTCTATAACTGTGTTACACAAAAAGGATAACTATAATCAAAATGATGATAGCATAACAAGAATTGGGAAATAAAATATAAATCCTCACCTTCAGTTATGTGCCTCTCACCCAAGTGCCTCTCAACTCAACAGGAAAGTATCTTTTATAAGATAACAGTTGCTCACTTTCACTTCCTTTCCCGGTTATAGCACACATGTGGCTTAAAAGGAATTGCCTTTATCAATGTACAATTGTATGTTTACTGACCTCCTGAGGTAAAGCTGATTTATCTTTAGTGATTCACAAATGACTATTACTCTTTTTTTTAAGTTTCCTTTTCACTAATTTGGTAATATCATTTGACCACAGTTACTTGGGGAAAAATAAAAAGCAATGAAAAGTTGTTCATAATCACAAGTTGACGTTCCTAAACTTGTGAATGAGACATAGTTACCTTAACGTGTAAGTTGTTGCTCAGTGTTATTTACATTGTATTGTTTTGTGTGAGGACCTGCAGCTACAAATGTTTTGTTTGTGTACATTAAAAGAGGAAGGCCTTAAACAAGAAGAGACAATCTAACATATTATAGAAAATGAGGACTGTTATATTCACCACTTGGTTTTTTTGTTATAGAAATGATTATGATGTTGTGATAGAAAAAATATGGAAGTGTGTCAATGCTCTCCTTTTACTGGATCCCTAACTCTAATCCTCTAATAACTCCTTATATTAATAGCTGAGTATTGATTTCTAATCTGCTGTTCCTAGACCTGCTCTTATTAGTGAAGCACAGTGAAGGCAGTCTCTGCTCATGTCACTGCTTATAGAGAGCGAGGGCTTCATACGTAAGACAATTTAGGAAGAACACTGTTAAAGCATCAACCCATCAATAACACAGACCACAGCCTGTTCCTCTCAGAGGGGATGCAGAGTTGGATGGTGCATGGGCAGAGGACCACATGCAATCACTTGACCCTCTATCTATCTGCAGGAATACTGGTGACAGGTTTTGATAAGTCATTGGGTGGGTCTGTGCTACGCGATAGAGAGAATATATGCAACAGCAGAGTTCAGATAGGCATTGAGCTTCATAGTACTGCAGCAGGTACTGCCACTCTGCTCTCTAGGAAACAAAAATGGGAATTTGCCCGAAAATAGTCACCTCAGCATCTATATGGAATTA
>NW_011351436.1:0-3246 GCF_000735185.1 Notothenia coriiceps | reverse complement strand
CAGACAGAGACAGACAGACAGACAGACAGACAGACAGACAGACAGACAGACAGACAGACAGACAGACAGACAGACAACAACAACAACAAAAAAAAACAACACACACACACACACACACACAGACAGACAGACAGACAGACAGACAGACAGACAGACAGACAGACAGACAGACAGACAGACAGACAGACAGACACACACACACACACACACAGACAGACAGACAGACAGACAGACAGACAGACAGACAGACAGACAGACAGACAGACAGACAGACAGACAGACAGACAGACAGACAACACACACAGACAGACAGACAGACAGACAGACAGACAGACAGACAGACAGACAGACAGACAGACAGACAGACAGACAGACAGACAGACAGACAGACAGACAGACAGACAGACAGACAGACAGACACACACACACACACACACACACAGACAGACAGACAGACAGACAGACAGACAGACAGACAGACAGACAGACACACACACACACACACACACACCCTGAGTCCAGCTCTAAATGTCACACACTTTAGACACGAGATTAACATCCATCTCCTCTTCAGTACGGGGATAAAGCCTTTCTGCCAACAGCTCTTTTAAAAAAGCTAATTTGTGGGTTACATAAAGAGGGTTTTGTAACTTCATGTAATTCGAATGTTTCTTTCCTGTCAAACCCTCATATCATCAGCAGTCTTAACATGTGTTGTGTCATGTTTTTAAAACTTGTTTTGCAAGTCTGAAACTAACTCACTGAACTTTAAAGGACTCAGCCCAAGAGGTTTTTAAAGCCTACACGTACACAGAGTAAATGCAGCTTTTGACATGTGTTTTGATCTTTAGTCCGCACCCAAACAGACTTTAAAAACTAAGCTCTGGATTATTAGAAACTCAGCGTGTCAGACTGTGCAACATTAAGGCGATAAGAATGAGGCCACATGGCGTTCAATGGTCTCAGAAATACATGTATGAACAGCCGATATGTAGGCCAAATAGCTCCCTAATTTATTTAAGATATGTGTACTTCACTTGTTTTAATTACAGGCCAATAGATACAAATAAGGTATAACAGAATGATGCGGTGACAACAGTATGAAGCACAAAAACAGTAAGTAAATACATTGAAAAAGAGAAAAAATAGATGAAGAAGATTAACTTGTATTTATTTACATTCTGTTTCCAAAGTTTTTAAACACACACAGAAGGTGAAAACATGAACATGCAATATTTGTTAAACAAGACACAGTACAAATACACACAAGTGAACACATGCATTTTGCGAGAGGTCAAGAGCAGTTTGGGGTGTGGTGCCTTGCTCTAGGGCACCTCAGCAGGATGTCCTGGTGGGACGATGTTGATATTTAGGCTTTACTTATTAAGCTCCATGTTGTGCAAGTCTGCTTTTTTTTGGTCCAATTGGGACTTCAACCGGCAACCCTTCAGTCCCAAGTCCCTACAGACTGAGCCACTGCCGCCTAATAGCATTAATAACAATGTTTAATATCAAAAGACAGAAAGCCTTCTTACGGGAGTTTTTGCATTTTTACACATAAATGTGGAGTCCACTTTTTGCAAGAACATTAAAGTTCTTTTACTGAATTGTGTAATAGACATGCTAACTGACTGAGTTACCGGAGATCCACATGTGCTTTGTTAAATGTCGTCCGAACTGTAACAGCGATACGTTTCCTAAGATAAGACAAGATCAAATCAGATGTACTTTATTAATCGAGCGGTGCAGGGATGACGTATTTACCCGGAAGGAAGCTGCTGCTTCCCTCGACTAAAAAGCAACGGGATTTCTCCACAGGATTTAGGAAAATAGCTGGAAATAAGGTCTGTGGAACGAACCTGTTTGATAAATGCACGTTTAGTTCAGATAATCTCCTCATGTCTACCCTACTTTCATCATGTTCTAATCATAAACCTAACGGCCAGAAGCAAAATGCTAACGTATAAAGGAACTACAGCCGAGTCCAGCAGCACGACTCCAACATCACGCCAACTTCAGATCCATATTCAAACATACAGATTCTAAATGGTACGAGTTGAAGCATTTGTTTGAAAATGTTCAGGAGGCAGGGACTTGCTTTCAAGCAGAACAGGGCAAACAAGCTTAGAGGAATGTTTACGACAGGAAAGTTCAAAAAGAGACGCTCAAAGTTTCCAAAAATCACGTCACTTTATTTGGGGCCTGCAACACACTCACAGGCCCCAGGCTCTGGGGCCGTCACAGGAGTGTTTACGTGTTCGGTGTAATGAAGTACAACGGCCTCGACAACTTCTGTAGTCCTATTCAGCCACTTGGTAACAACCACGTAAACTCTTTAGAAATCACCAATGGGGACACTGCTGATGGATTTAATGTCGTAGAACAAAACGTGATCCGTCTCTTCAATGTGTCTCAACCACAGACCTTAGTTACAGATATTTTCCTAAATCCTATGGAGAGATCCCATTGGCTCTGAGACGAGGGAACAGGAAGTGGTCAAATGCTGACTCACATCCTGGTTTTAGGACTCGTCACTGCACCACTCTATAGGATGATCATTTTAGTTTTCTCTTCCGTATTTGATTGATCATTTCATGAGATGAGCTGATTGTGTAAATGTGTGTTTGACTGTTTGTGTGTTGGCCCCACTAATGCTAATGGAGACCCTCATAAAATACGTGTAAAATGTCTTTACTCATCTTAATGTGTGGAGTTTAATTCCCCCTTTCAGTGTGTGACGTCCACTCTCAGTTTTCTTCAAATGTCCCACCGTGTTCCTAGAAAAAGTAAAAAGGAATGTTTTGTGTACTTTTAACTCTTCACAGGCCTTTTGTCCGGCGCTGGTCTTTCATCCTCTGCCTGTGATCTCTGCTGAGGAAAGCAGATCCCACAGACAAAGGGAAGCTTTAGTAGAGTACACACTTCCTTTACTCGAGTAGAGGTACAGATACTCGTGTTTAAAAATACTCTGGTGAAAGTAGAAGTACTGACTAAACTTCTTTACTCAAGTCAAAGTAAAGAGGGCTTTGAAATGTACTTCAGTAAAAAGTACCCATAACTAGCAGCTGTTTTAAAGAGCACCTGACCTCCCTTTATATTAATAGAACAATAATGTCATTGTTAGCTAATGAATGTTTCCATGGTGACCAACGGCAACATGACAACGTTTTCATTGGTCCCTCTTCTTTAGAGAAGACCAGGAAATGATGGATACACGGATCGTGTTCAAATCAATAGGCACGCAAT
>NW_011351435.1:0-5103 GCF_000735185.1 Notothenia coriiceps | reverse complement strand
CTTTAGCAATGACCTTTTGAAGCTTACCCTCCTTGTGGAGGGTGTCAATGACTGTCTTCTGGACAACTGTCAGGTCAGCAGTCTTCCCCATGATTGTGTATCCTACTGAACATTGAGTGACCATTTGAAGGCTCAGGAAACCTTTGCGAGTGTTTTGAGTTCATTAGCTGAGTACAATATTGCATTTTTTCCATATTCTAATTTTCTGTGAGTTACTTAGCTTTTCATTAGCTGCAAGATTAAAACAAATAAACTCTTGAAATAATTGAGTTAGTGAAATTAATCTATATAATGAGTTTCACATTTTAAATAGAATTACTGAAATGAATAAACTTTTCCATAATATTCTAAATGTATTGAGATGAGTACCTGTATAAAGCATCAGGAATGACACTACAAAAAAAGCTGTAGTGACTATATTATCATACAAATATTGTAATTCTATTATAGTTACATTGTTAATAATTACTTTAAAATATGAACGTTTTAGGTTAAGTTGTATTTTAAAAGTAAGGTACAAATATAGAATATGAAATCGGTATTTTGAACTTTGTCTTTAGGGAAAACTTTAAGGAGAACAGTTTATTAGGAATAACATACTTTGGTTAAAAAAACAAGACAATGACACATGATTTTCTAGGAAATAGGATGTTTATAAAAAAAGATTTCCATGACACAGAGAAAGCTGATGAGGATTCCCTTAAATTACAATAATTAGAATATTTTTAAAATCTCAAGAAAAACAAACATTGATTGGTTAATTTGACGTTCAAAAAGGGAAACTTCTGTTGTATGTGTTACTGCACCGTTGTCGTCTGTGTGCTCCTGAAGGCATCATCTGATTGAATGGTTTGTGTCAGACCTTAATATTACAAAGTTTAGATTATAATAACTGACCAGCAATTCTGCATCTGTGTGTATAAGATCTGACTTTTTAAACTTATCATATAAATATGCTATGCAATCCAATATCCCATTTAATCAAAATTAAATATTGAAGCAAAGATAAACAAAACAACATTTGTATAGTTGCATGTTTTGTAAACTGACACTGAATTCTTCATTTAGAGTTTAAAGCATAAAATAAATATCGTATGGCTCAAACATCAATACATAACCTCCCATAGAGCAGCAGTAATACTGTACCTCATGGTACACGTTTAAAAAGCTTTCAGGAAAAACACAAAAAGGGAGGTCAGTCAAGGAGACAGCCATTATGACTTCCAGTTTCTATCTCTAAAACTATATAATAACATGTTGAATCTACAGAACGGTGGGTTTGTTAGTGAGGATGGAACATTTATTCTGTGTTTAATTTTTTCTCACTAAATATAGATCATATATGGTGAGTGATTTGTGGTCTTAACAGTTCCACAAAAGATGATGCTATGGTGTGAATGGCTGTTTTATCCTTAAAAATAAATATTGCTTCAGTTGTTGTAGTTGTACAATATGACGGACACTAATATCCCTGAACAGACCATAAACTGTTTTGGCCATAAGTATGTGGATATTAAAGCGGCTTTATTATGATCATGTTCAGGTTCATATCAGTATGTAGTGTCTACTGTGACGTGTCTCCATGCTTTAATGTTTACAAAGCTCTTTATTTTTCTCATACTGCCTGTGCTGCAGCACCTCTTTTCAACCTCTGTCTGAAACCAGAGCCCAGTCTGCTCCGATTGGTTTTTGTTGACCAACATGGCAAAATGGCTGGAGCCAGTGAGTTTGGGGAATTTGTCCAACAAAAAAAACATTAGCATTAACCAAAATAAGAACTGAAAAAAACATCATTGCAGGGCAATTGACTAACTGTGTCAGCTATTCATTTAAGTAACGCTTAACCCAGCTTGTACTACAATTTGTAGAAATATTTTTATTTTGCCTGAGAATAGCTGTCAAAGTTTTACAGATATTATATATATTCATCTGTAAATCAAACACAACAGTAATATTTTAGAGGGACAAATTGGAGCCAACAATGAAAAACTGCCCCAGACCTGAAGTGCATACAAGCATGTCCACATACTTTAGACCATGTAATGTAACTCACAGGTTAGTCATAAAAACCTAATATATAGTATATGACTTCATTTTTCAGTATTTTGTGTGATTAATATGGATAAGGTTACAGTAAAGAAGGCGAGGTGTGTGTGTGCATATATGATTCAGCTTAAAGTATTTTGAATGTCACTGTAATATATATATATATATATATATATATACATTCACTGCTAATAAGGGGCACAGATGGTTAACTATATGGACAAAATGTCGCCTGGATGAAGCCACAAACTCTGGTCTTTATGTCGCTTCACATATCCGAACCAGGCCTCATTGAGGATTTTCCGACTGCATGCCGAAGAGAAGTTTGCCCACCAAACGTCACTGTGTAGCCCTTCACCATTCTCAATGACCTGCCCATATTTGGTCTTCAGGTTTCTTCTCATGTATAAAAAATGAACGCACAAACAACAGAGTCCAGCAGGAAGTCAGTTTGATGTCGAAACTTCATTAAAATTCCAGTTTAGATCCATAACAAATTATTTTTGGTATGTAATGATAAAAGGAAAAGGAGGGAACAGAACAGTAGAGACTCAATAATGTTATTAATACAGCGGCTGTAACCTGATTGTGCTTTTCCCACCTCCTGAGGAAGCGTTGCGGGCAAAGACCATAAGTGATATAAATACTGTTGAATCTCTACAGTGGTGGCTCAATGACGTACACTGAGGAAAAGGACGAGGGGGGGAATCACAAGTTCAGAAGCCAAAATGGCTGATCAGAAGTCTGGGGAATAGAGAGAAGTGTGACTGGCTGAGTATTGCACATACTGTAAGTTCAAAAGTCTTTAACTCGTCCCTGCAGACGATGCTTCAGTTGATATTTCTAGACTTTAAGCAGCTGTCAGGGAGAGGTTGACAAGACCTAAAAAAAAGAAGCCTGCCCCCTTCTGTTGGGATCTACTGCATTTGTGAACTTTGAACGAACGGTTACTCAAATATTTACGGCAGAGGAGGTGTGGGTACCTGCCGCACAGCAGCCAAACTACCCAGACTCCGGGGTCCTGGAAAAGAGAAAGCAGTTCCCTCCCCTTGGGGTCAGTTTACCCCAGCACAAACACGCTGACACCTCAGTTTTATTTCAGAGCAGGTGTTGGTCCAGAGGAGGCGGAGCTAGCCCAGCTGTATCTGCCCCGAGTACATGGTGAGGAGGAGCATGATGGAGAAGCCCGTCAGCAGGCCGGCGTTCTGGATGGCAAAAATGACAAGGAAGCTGCTGCCGCCTGCATCCTCCTCCTCACGACTCACCTCGTTCATCTCTGGAAACTGAGAAGCAGAAAGAAACAGAGACATTTATATATTTTTTAAACCTCTCTAAACTTATTCTACTTTCTCCAATTCCAAATATGGGGGGAGTTCAAGTCCATCTTAAAAGGACACAGAACAAAAAACCATTGGTCAATATGATTGCTCTTATATCTCCTAATTGAAGTCGTTCTAAAATTGTGCCAGTTTTTTATGTTTTATAACAGTTTATTTTATTTTGACAGGTTAATATGGCATTTCATTTGTGTTTTACGACAGCTGTATTTGTCTGCTTGTATTGTTTTGTGTTCATTTGTTGTAACATTTGTCATGCTGCCCTCTTGGCTAGGTCAGTCTTGAAAAAGAGATTTTAATCTCAATGAGACTTTAACCTGGTTAAATAAAGGATCTAAAAATAGCCTCTTCCCAATGTGTTTGGAGAACTTCTTTTTTTCTTAAAGAAGTCTGTATGTCTAATGAGAACCCTCATAATGGCACATCCTCCCTTACAATACTTGTATCTATGTTTTCCCAAGTCACTGACCATATCTGCCAGAGCGATGTAGAGGAACATTCCCCCCGCCAGGGCAAAGATCCAGTTGGGGGAGAAGCTGTTGCCGGCAAGGATGCCAAAGCCCATGCCCAGGTAACAGCAACAGGCCGACATGAAGTTGAAGAACAGAGCCTGCTGTATGCTCATGCCAGCGTTCAGCAGGATCACAAAGTCTCCTGGAAGAGGACAGAAAGATTACATCATGAAGAGAAGAAATTACATTTATTGGATTTGTAGACGCTCAAGGCAACAATATGCCAAAAGGAAACATTGGCTGGCTTAAACAGAGTGCTGCAGGAATAAGTCCTACAACCTGGTAGTGAGTTAGCATTTTATTACATCTGGTTCCCTTGTCTCAAAGTCGATGATTTTTTAAAAACTTGATTTTGGTTTGATGCTTGAGATAAGGTGTGTGGTTAACACAAGCACAAGAGATGTTCATGTTTTGTTCTATGACATAAAATAAGACAGTAAATACCAGAGGTGGGGGCTCGAGTCGCATATTTTTGGACTTGAGACTTGCTTGACTAACATTGATAAAAGACTTGACTTGGACTTGGTATTCATGACTTGAGACTTGACTTGAGACAGATGACTCGAAAGGACTTCACTTTTTTTAATTAAATATTTGTTTTTGTATTGTGCGGAGTCCCTAAAGGGCAATGAAAAAACAAAAAGATACTGTATCTCGTTCGCACGAGAAAGTTACCGGAGCGCCAAGTAGGAAGTGGAGCACACAGGAGACAGCCGTTTCATTGCAGACTGTTATGTTTATGTTGGGAAATGGCAGTGCATACATTATTTTAGATATATTTCGAACTTGGACTCTCATTCACTTCATGAAATCGCTACAGCACCAGGAGGCAGCGGGACGTGTAACTCCGCCTCTGAGAAGTGCAGCACGAGCGCGCAAAGAGCTGTGCCTTTTACGCAACGCCTTCACTGTGTTTACTTTCATTAGAACAGCTAAAGAGCGACCACATGCTGCTATGTTTTAACCACACACACATCGAACTGCCCGATTAATCCCCCTATTACCGTAATTTTCGGACTATAAGCCGCGCCTTTTTTCCCATTTTTCGACCCTGCGGCTTATATAACGGTGCGGCTAATCTATGGATTTTTACAGCTAACGGCCACTAGGGGACCTCCTAAATCTATGGATTTTACAGGTTACAGTCCACCACCTTTAACTCTATGGGCTCTATGGCCGGTCCGCGCCCCCCACCTTTAAGCGGCGGG
>NW_011351433.1:0-5738 GCF_000735185.1 Notothenia coriiceps | reverse complement strand
TGTGAACTTGCGAAACACAATAGCCAGCATGTGTAGTTCTGGGGGGGCGTTCGAGTCCAGTTTTGAATAGTCTGCCTTGGTTTCGTTCCATTTCAAAGAGCTTGACGCTCTGCGTAACCTTGGCGCACTGCCACATCCAATCCCAGAGCTTGAAGATTAATCACAGGGTTTATCAACGGGACTGTAGTCCCAAACGATAGCTGGGGATTATGGGTAGTCTAGTGTCTTCGGCCATCCTAAACTGAATTTTTTTCCGGATATCATATCGCATTAACAACACCACATCTGGCGTCACAGAGATCTTCTCTTACTGTCCTTTCTTCTTAGAGGAAGTACAGAAACACGTAACTCTGGATTTGTTTTAATGTTTGAGGAGCAATACACGAC
This sequence comes from Notothenia coriiceps, assembly GCF_000735185.1. Lineage (NCBI taxonomy): Eukaryota > Metazoa > Chordata > Actinopteri > Perciformes > Nototheniidae > Notothenia > Notothenia coriiceps. Next base: position 5,351 of record NW_011351433.1, on the reverse strand, counting down.
ACAGCAGTTTTTTGGCACGTTAAAACTATTATTTTCTGCCTCGCTCATGAGAGTATAGCTGGCGAAATTACAGTCTCGCCTACTGATTTAGTTTAATCATATATCGAGCCCGATTCTCGATTTGAAATGTGTGCTCTAAAATTATATTTATAAATGACTATTATCATTATTATAAGCAAGACAATAAATGGCAAAGATATATTGAAAATAAACGTATTTAAGATACGTTCATAACAAACGTAACGTGGGAGAAAATATGTTTCTAGACGATATGTAGAAATAAATGTATTTGAGATACGTTCATAATAAACGTAACGTTGGAGTATCATATGCACGCAAAACTCGACTTCAGATCTCAATGGGAATGGTTAGCGTATCGTATGCACGCAAAATCGGACTTCTGCGTATCTATTGCACGCATTTCCAATGTGTAAAGTCGTGTCATTTGTTGGCTACGCAGACTGAAGAGAGTGGGTTGAGCTTAACACACACAGAGGGAGTGCAATTTACAAAAACATTCAACCTGTAACTTAGAATGTATCTGAATCAGCAAACAACCATGTCTGGAAGTCAAAACTAAAATAATACGTTTTATGAATGTCTGAGAGGAAAGAAACACATTGATTTTGATAAAGTGAATGTTGAAGGACAGCGAGCTAGAGGCCCACACACAGGGTGTAATAACACTCCGGTATGCTCTCTAACAGCAACACTCATACCTTCCATCACCTCTCCAGTAGATTTATTTTTTATGGGTATTGCAGCCTAAATTTACATTTTGACTTGTGTAATATTAAATGGAACTGACCAGCAGAAGTTAGAATAATTACTCCATCTGCCCATCGAGTCTGCCCAGTCCTCAGAGCTATGGCAACTTGCAGATTGAAGACATCAGAGCAGCGGCCCAGACCTTCTGCCCAGGAACATACACATATTGGATATACTGTATTGACTCAGGCCACTGCTGCTCTACCTCATTTTGGCCAACATTATTCTGTTCCAAATAAATTAGTCATAGCACAGTTATTTTGGTACATCAGTCTTACAAAATGTAAAAGCCATTTAATGACTAATTACATTGCATTATCTAACACCAACATAATTGTTGGTTGCATGTATGATGAGTTAATCACTCATCGGGTGCTATTAAAAGCTACAGCTGTGCATAAAAATGGCTCTTCTGGCATTGTTGGAGGGCTTTAGTCATATGGCTCTTTACAATTGTTTTAATTGACAGGTCTAAAGAATTGTGTAGCAGACGGAAGGATTCCTATTCAAGCAGATGATTAAAGGTCTGTTCATTCATGGCTAACTGTGTAAGGGGAAATCAGGATTGTAGACAAATACACAATTTTACAATAATTGAAAAGCATTCAAAAGCTTGGATACAGCTTTCCTTATTCTGGGTTTAAAAGTATTTACTGATCAACAGCTAGCTTAACCCATGTGACTGCATGCAGCGCTCAAACACTGGTGATTTTTCAATGCAGCTAACAAATAGACAGCTAACGAGACAAACATCTAAAAAGAAAACTGCCGCTCATTACTACATCATATAATTTTAAGCTCAGCCAAAACTGCTGTTTGTTGCGGTTTCACTATAGTCCAAAACCAGCTAAGAGCCACTGAGAGGGCAGTGAAGCAGCAGCATTTTAGTTGTAATGTTCCTTTTAAATTGTGAAACCATATATAAAGCTATACAGTATATAGTTCAAAGATGTGCTGCCTTTGGGACATTAACAGTATGGCCTACCCTAAAACATAGAACTACGCTCTAAATGATTCAGGGATTATATTATTGGAGCATGGTGTGCAGGTTTTTCTTCACTTTGATATTTATTATTCGTAACACTTACCTTACAGACAAATTGCGAGTTATAAAAAATGAAATGAAGAAGTATACTTGAGGCAGTTACATATAGTGTGAGTACATATTTTCTGGCTCTTTACCGCTTCAACAAATCTAATGCACATGCTCATTCGAAGATTTTCACAAGCCAGAACTCAAACACAAACGTGTATATGCCTTTATAAAGTTTGTAAAAAAAGGAGGAGAATTAATACACATATATGCAGTGACTAGCAAATCGCCCAAAGCTTGTCCTGGTTACTAAGATACAACCAAAGGGATGACATGGTATGTTACAGCTAATGACAGCGACATAGCAAGAGGGAAAAGTTAAAGTAGATGAAACGGGACGATAAGTAAGACAAGCGATAAAGAAAGATAAGTGACAGGATTGGAAGGAAAAAAATAAAAGGGGAGGCAGATAGTTTGATGAGAAAGAGAGATAGACAGGACAAGAAGAAAGAGGGCGACCGTGGCAGAAAGGGTGATGATGTGAAATGGAATACCAGAAAACGTCGGGTACGGCTGAAAAGATCAAAGAAATCATACTTCCAAAAGCCTGGATGTCAGAAAATGGAGACCAATTTATTGTGGATGGCAGGAATGCCTGGCTCCACCTGTGAATTACACTCCATCAGATGGAGCAGTACCGAAACAATACCTGCCCCTGATGAAAGAGAAAGGGAACATGATGGGAAACGACTTTACACGGAGGAATGCCAAAGATTACATTTTTACATTCCACCTTTCGGTGAGACGACTTTGTATGCATCTCACGGAGTACACTTTCATCACTGTATGGAATACACTAATGCAATAATTATTGTTAATACGATCACAGGTATGGACAATTTATCATTGTTAGCTGCTCAGCCACTGCCAGCTTGATTCTCTTTGTGTGCTTGGTGGAGGAAAAATTAACCAGCATCTAATTCGTACAAACTTTATTTTCTCTCTGTTTGAATGGTCGGTGATTATCATGATTATTGTAATTATCATTCACTGGGCTCTTGTTGTGTTTGTTGTTCACAGGCACATTGTTTCTTACATGCTCGTCCCAAGCGATTTTGCGGGTGTATTGCATATTTTTTTCCCTTTTTCTCCCTCATATTATAATTCGTATGTTGTGTGGACTCTTTGTTGCCTTGGTATTCCGGTGTGGTCGTTTACCTCCAGGGACAGGCTGATGCAGAGTCTTTACTCGGGGAACGAAGCCTAGAAATGGGGGAAAAGCACAAAAGCCATCTATCAGTTGGCAGCTTGACATTGAGCCTGTATTCTTGAAGATGAAAGATGACACACACTCATATTCAAATCACACATCTTCCGACGGTGGATACATTTCCAGGCAGTTCTAACATTAACAATGCACTGTGAGACAATTCCACCAAAAAATTTGTTTGAAATTCAGCGAACTGTTCATTTATTTATTGTGGATCAAAGAGTCTCTGGTTTTCGCTTGACGTGTTTTTCTTAAAGTTTATAATGTATTTATCAGATCCTCATGCAGAAAAGAAAAATACATTTTGATATGTTTCAATGATCCAAATGAAAATGTCAAATATACAAAGGTTTCAAAGACTCGAAGATAAAGGTGCCCCCTCAACGGTCTTATTTACATGCTAAGATTCTATCAAGTCATAGATGCCTAGAGATCATGATTATGTTATTTATGATCCCATAGACACTCAACAATCTCTAATATTGCTGTTGCTTTAGACTAGACCGAATACATAACAACTAAATTTCAACTAACTAACATGAACTGAAAACACACTTAAGGGTTTAAGATCTACAACAAGAAATGGAACACCCAGACGGGAAAACATCATGGTCATCATTCCGCCCTTAAGCATATGCAGCTTTACTGTCTATTAATCTAAATAGCACCCTTATACAAATGAACATCATGGAGAAGACTTCAAGTTAACTATTGAGCCTATACATTTTACTGAAGTAATAAATCCAGTGAGAAGTAGAGGAATTTTCTCATAGATTTCTATGCAATGAGACTTTTAAACTAGTCACTCCTAGTAGAGTAAATGCAAGTTTTAGGCATTCACAATTTTGCTTTACTTTTCAGACCTATAAGTTGCCAATTCGTCAAAGGCATTTATTCGTTTTAGACAGGGAAAGTGTGAAAAACAGTAATTGCTGTGCTTCTCTTTCTTTAAATCAGACACATTTAGGCTATACAATGTGATCTTCTTTTGATTACGAATGAAATAAACTAATGTCATATTTTTTCACTACTGTGAACTGAGCCTTCATCGAAACAGTTTGGAGCCCCCTGCCTCAACTTTAAAAATCTTCAGGCTAAAGTTGCGTTCCTGGAAAAACAGCTCTGCGCTGACGTTGCTGTTGTGTTTCTATGGAGATAGCGGTGTCGCCTGGCAAGGTAGAAGTGCTTCCATCACGTGCTTTAAAGTTCAAATGTTGACCTTGTTACCAATGACCTCTTGATGCGCCAACACACTCTCACTCCATAATCGTCCAGGAGCGACGTTTGGTCAGGGTCCCGTGGCGTGCGGTTGTGACGCTCCTAGGCTCCTTCAGCTTCATAAAGGGACGCAAATAGCTATCAACTGATTGCAATGTATTCCCATCTGCGGCGGGATTTCACGCTAATGGAAGCATGGCATTCGTTTGTGTCGGCTGCCCTTAAAGGCAATGTGAGCGTCCATTCCCTTTGGATAACTGAGAATTGTACACCCGGAAGTAAGTATTCCCTTTACTGTCGATTGATTTTACAGTAATATCTGCACTACTCATCGACTAAAAGACACCAGATTATCCTTGTTAATTACCCAACATTGATTGCTTTAAATTTTGTGCAATGCTTTTGTATTTTTCCCCTTCTATTCGGAGAAACAAATATTTTTTCGGAGTAAAGGATGGCAGAAGACACTACACTAGCCAGAATCCCCAGCTATCGTTTTGGACTACACCTTGTGCTCTGTTTGACAAACCCCGTTTTTTTTCAACATTCATTCCAATGGCTGGCGTCTATGTCACGTGATCTTCAAATTTCTCCCTGCAGAAAAAAACATGGCCGAACTTCGTTTTATTCTCGGTGGAAAATGTCTATTTTAAAGTTAGTTTGGCCATTAAATTGCGTTTTGATGTCAGTTGATGCGAGAAGTATGAGTTGTTATTTCAGATTATGTGCACAGTGGATGTATATGATCTTTAGTTTGCTAGTTATTACGAAGATTACTTCAGGAAATTGCGTCCATAGAACGTTTTCATTGTTACCGAGGTGGTTGCTAGGGACGCTGCTATCGATATTATTTTTGTTATGTTGTGTAACTGTTTAATGGTGTTATCTTTATTGCTACCCCCTTCCCCGTCAATGTATAGTGTTGGTCTACAGCGCAAACATATTAGTTTAACAAAATCTGCATCTAAAGATACGTTATTTTCCCCCTGTGCAATTCCAGTCTCACATCTCACATCACATCGGCATTAAACAAATAGAACCGAAAACAATTTAAAAAAAAAA
>NW_011351432.1:0-7500 GCF_000735185.1 Notothenia coriiceps | reverse complement strand
GACATTTTTTATTAAAAAAGGCTTAAAATCTGAAAAATATCATAGTATTGTTTTTCGAAAACATGAAAACAATTATAGTACAGTAAGTCAAAAATGTGCATAAAAGGGAACCTGTGATAATGTGTGTGTTGATTGTTGTGTTGTGTGTTGCAGCGTGTTCGTGTGGAAATGTCTTTAAAACACAGCTTCCTGTCGTCTGAGCGCCTTAACACAAGTGGATCCAGAGGGAATCGAACCAGCGACCTTCAACCTTCGCCAACAGAGTTTACAAGCTGGAGAACAGGCAGAAACAACGTTGCCTGCAGACAAACAATGATCACATGACCCTGAAAATAAACAACTGACGAGAACCAGAAGACAACACAACAACATTTTGGATTTTCACAGTAAACGTTATTTCCCTGGAGCGAGATGCATAAAATCTGTGTGCACACAAGACGTAAATATCTATTTGTATTTGTCAGATGTATGAAGTTTTATTTTTTATGAATCATTGTGGATACATTCATTTATCAAGTCTATTTTGGGGCCGAAAATATTTAATATGTGAAAATACATTTGGTGTCTCTGTTTAACTTGTTATTGAATGAAGAAAAAAACAGCTGATTACAAACTGTTTATGGTTATTAGCTGCTGTAAATGTTCATACTAGAAATTAAATATATATATACTAAAAATACTTATGAAAGCTCAGATATCTATGTAGGACTAAAGCTGCCATTACAATACATAAATAACTCAATGAATACACGTAGAAATTAAAGCCTTAATAAACAAATGTGTGTTATTTTGGAAATCTAAATTAGAAATAAACCAAATTGGTATTTTTAGTTGACAAATCTTAATATTGATCTATTATTCATAGAAATAAATAAGTAAATAAACACATTTAAAAACCAGGTGCACACTTATTTGATAATTGAGGCATTTATTCCTACATATCTTTATTAATTTATCTATCAATGAATCAATACATGAGAGTAACACATGTGTCACTTCCGGGCAAAAATGACGGCTCCGCCCACTTTTGTGAATAGCGGTCAATACAAATTCTGAAGTTTTTGCCAATCCGATCAGAAATGTAAGAAAACCGGAGATTTTTGGATCTTCAAAGAGCCCGATTCCAATGGCCAGACGGGCAAACAATTGCATTAAGCCATTAGAAATAGACGATCGGGCTCGATATATGGTTAAATATAGCAGTAGGCGATCGATGTCCATAGATGAGAGTAACGTGTATGTCACTTTACGGCCCCGCCCACTTTTGGGGGAAACCAACACTCATTTGAACGGCGATCAAGCCTGAAGCCACAGAGCTTCTTTCTCAGAGGAAGTACAGAAAAACGTAACTCTGGATTGTTTTAATGTTTGAGGTGCAATAAACGACACAGCAGCTTTTTGGCATGATAAAACAATTATTTTCCGCCTCGCTCATGAGCGTAACAGCTGGCGAAATTATTGAGTCGCCTACTGATTTTAATTTAACCATATATCGAGCCCGATCGTCGATTTCCAATGATTTAATGTAATTGTTTGCCCGACTGGCCATCGTAATCGGGCTCTTTAAAGATCAGAAAATCCACGGTGTTGTTGCATTTCTGATCGGATTGGCAAAAACTTCCGAATTTGTATTGACCGCCATTCAAATGACAGCGTTGTTTTCCCCAAAAGGTGGGCGGAGCTGTACTTTTTGCCCGGAAGTGACGTAGGTGTTACTCACATCGATAGCGGTTTAGTGTCACCATCATTTCTTTATTATTATATGTATTTGATGTAATAGCAGCTCTAGTCTTCCATATAAATAGACTTAATATGACATATTCAGAGGTGTAATCAGATGGTTAATGAATAGTATTTTATAATTATATTTTGTCTAGTTTTTGTTTGTGTATCTTTTATAAACCAGCCTCCTGGATTGATGCTGCATTCAGGTCACCAATGGAAAAATGGGTGAGTGTTTAACAGCCAAACTTATGGGACCATTAAGAGGAGAAACTGGATTTATCTGACGTCAGAAATCATTACAAAACAAAACATTAAGGGAAAAAATATACGTTTTAAATTCATAGAAGCTCTCTTTTTATTTCAAAAAAGCCTTTACTGCATCTGTCGTTGGACTTCATGAAACTTAAGTGCCTTTCTGGAACTTTATACTTGTGTTTGTTTGCTTTGGGAGGGGGATATTTCATACACTGTTGTTTTTTTATTTATTCCACTATTTAACTTATTTTATACTTTGTCTGGTGCTACACTGAGAATGTTTTATTCCACCTGAAATGGACAGAAATATAAAAAATATTTTCTTTGCTGCTGCTTTTTGTTTTTGAAAGGACCATTGTGATCGTAAAACAGAAAATAAATACATGTAAAGAGAAATATTTATGGAAGATATCTAAGTGTTATTTATGCCTAAATTTCAGTGTGGACGAGTTCTCTGTGTCTGAATATTAACTGTTGTAAAGAGTGTCAAAAGAGTCCGTTTGTGTGATAAACAAGTGTTGTTGACACACACAATTTCCTGCAAAGGTCCCTGAAGTAATCACAAGGCACATTGTTTTTCTGTCTGAGGAAAAATAGTTCTCATTTACACAACCGCCTGAAAATACACAATAAATGAAAGTTTGATACGAACAACCAGAGATTGTGGACTTGAGTTTTTGCTTTGGTTGACCTGACCGAAGATACATGAATTATGACTACAGCAGTGGGGTCCAAACTTTTTTCACGAGGGCCAGATACAGAAAAATATAGGAAGGGCTGGGCCACTCACTTGTAGCCTCATACGTTGGGAAGTTGGGAAAATTATAATAATTTGGTAAATTATTCTTGATGCTTGAAAATGCTTTAAGTGAAAAACAGCCTACCTCACAGCTCTCCAGAGGGTTTAATTTATTCTGTTGGCAGTTAATTCCTTAAAACAGAGCTTCAGATTGATAAGAGGAAATATGAAGGGTGTATTTCAAGCTTGTTATATAAATAAGTCATTGGGATTTTTCTTATCAACTATGATGTGTTAGAACATGTTTTCAACTCTAATTGACTGAATTTATTTGAAAATTGAGCTTATTAACACATGAATACAGTGTAATATAATTGATCATATATATTTAAGAAGTATAATATAAGACAAGCAGAATTTTATTCTACTAAAGTCATTATACTTTTTGAATTTGCTGAGGGCCGATTCAAAATGGTCCGCAGTTTGGACACCCCTGGACTAAGGTTTGATTCTCGGATAGTTCCTGTAAATCTGTAATTTTGCAAAAAATGTAAAAAAACAAAACTGCATTGTCTCACTGAAATAGTGTTAAAATCTCAAAGTGTTTTTAAGAGTCACATTCTTAAAGAAAATCTATTTAGACCAAGTACTTCATTTTCGAGTAGTGTTAAGGTTTCATGCTTACAGTGCCTTTGTGAGAGAATTGAGCACAAATCTGTCAAATGAGTCTCACTGAAATTTAAAGGTCACCTGTTATCCAAAAATAATAAATAATAAAGAAACTAAATTCCTTAAAGTACTTCATAATCTACCAGTTGTGTTCTACATACATGAAAGTGTATCTAAAAGTATCTTAGTAGAACTGGTGGTGAGTCTTGGTGAAGCAGCTTGGGATCATAGAGACAAAGCAGGAGAAAAGAGGGTAAAATCAGATTTGTTTAAATATCAGATCAAAGTGGTGAAAGGGTGAGGTTACTTCACATAAAATGTGTTTTTTTTAATTTAATTTTGTAACCTTAATCTTAGATAATGTGTGAGATTTTTCTCGTGAGTTTGTTAATTTATTTTGGTAATAACCAAATTCAATCCAAACATCCTTAGCATGGAAGAAGCTTCCAGAGGATGCATTTCAGTTAACTTCTAATAAATATAATACAAATAGATTGGGTCTAGTCATCATAGAACAATGTGTATAACTAGCAATCATTTGTAAAATTGTATTGAAGTTATAACAGAAGTTAACGAAAGCTATCAGAGGCAACAGAACACTGAGAAGCTAACAGAGGCTAACAAAAGCTATCAGATGCTAACAGAGGCTAACAAAAGCTATCTGAAGCTAACGGAGGCTAACAAAAGCTATCAGAAGCAACAGAACACTATGAGAAGCTAACTGAGGCTAGCGAAAGCTATCAGAAGCTAAACGAGGCTAACGTTACGGACAAATGAGGAGGCAGGTATTTTCTTCATCTAGAAGCTTTATTGATAATTGTTTACATCTCACAATGCATTCCACAAACACGGCTCCCGGCGGGAAGCTTTTTATCGTCACAATTGAAGTATGAAGTTTATCATTCACAATTATACTTGCATAACAAACAAAAGCTTTCCCAAAAGTCACATCAAGTTGCAACTTTATTAAGATATTGGCTCCACAGACAGTATGGTTATTTATTTTTTTAAACCCCTTTTATTTATTTTTGTACTTTTTAAATATTTTATCTGATGTGGATGAATGTAAACGTGTTTTCTTTACTAAACAGCAGCAAATGGACATGGAAATAACGACTTTGTATGTAATTAATGTGTTTAAATCGTCTGGCAAAGGTTTTTTCTAGAAGTTTCTAACTAGAGTTACTCAGAAGCAATGAAGTTTTTAAATGGTAGTACAAGCCCTCCCACCCCCACCCACCCACAAAAGTCGACAGCACGCTAGCTCGAAGCTTGAGGGACACAACGGCGTTTCAGTTAACCATAAAATAACNCCCCCTCTCTCTGGTCAGGACTTCCTGAAAACAAACTCCGACTTGACGTTTTTTCACTCTGCTTTCACTCGTTTCATCCCGGGAACCTTCGCCTGGATCCTGCAGGAGAGAAGAAATTAAAAAGATTAACAACTACAATATAAAAGTATTAATATCTTTGACTTTGTAGTGAGTAAGGACGAGTTTAAAAATAGAGTTTATAGAACACTATAGGCGCTTTCACACCGGAGTACTTTTCCCAAGAACTAGGCTGATAGTTCTTGGGATTTAGGTTTCACACCAACAAGATCTGGGACTAGAACTTAGTTCTCTGGAACCTTTTCACCCCCAGATATTCCCTGCTAGAGAGGTGGTACTTTTCTGGGGAGAAAAAGGTTCCAATTTCTGATTGGCTGGGCGAATTGCAAACCACGCCCCGTAAAACTCCGAAAAGTATTGTGAAGCCGCCATTTTATTTGCTCGCATTAGCATTAGCCCATTGCCTTATTCATTGTGAACGCGATCTACTAGGACAGTTCCGGGACTAAAGAGTTCGGCGGGACTAAGTACGGTGAATTACTTGGTGTGAAAACGGCTAATGTTTAGCATACTTTGCCAACAAACTTCATTAACAGTAAAGAACATGGGAGTTGCTCGCTTTAGCCAAATATAGCGTCATCAACCATGTAACATTTGGCTGAACGACGTGATGTTGCTTCTCCATTTTTTGGTACTTAAACCTGCTGTTCTTAGTCAAATCTAAGAGTCCCAGCAGGACTGAAGGCTAGTTCAATTCCTTTGTCCTGCGAGGTAAAATTACATTTTTCCAATTAAGTTTGGTGTCTTTGAAAGGAGTATTTAATCAAAAAGGGTTGTCTTTAAAATTATTGTAAATATTATGTACATGTATTGTTTGTCAGGAGTCTATAATTAGCTTCCTGCTCGTATTCGTGTCGGTCTCTACAAACTACCATTATCATATAAAAACATGTTTTAGGAGCTCCGTTTCTTACTTTCCAACGACGTCTTTGACCTGGTTGTTGACCAGAGCCAGGTAGTGGTCGATCTGAGTCTGAAAACACAAAGAAGAATAAATGAGTAAGGATAAAAAAAAAAAAAAAAGTTAAGATGAATATTATTATTTTTTAAAAACCCTATTTATTAATATCTATTGAAAAAAAGAAAATCAGGAAAAATAATAACTATTGGATTAATATTAAAAACTTACCTGATGCTTCTCATAGACGATCGGGCAGCTGAACAAACCGACCAGAGCTGAGGAAGAAGGTTAAAAATTACTGACAGACCCTGAACGCCTCAGACGAGTTTTAGACTTGACTGGAGACTTTATGACATTATTAAAAACACATGTAAGTCATTTATTTGTGTAACTGTATCGCCAGTTCATTTAAAAAATTAAAAAATATGTATGACCATTTCTTATCATGATTTGACATTATACTCACAGAGAATGAGAATAGTGAGGCCGTTGAACAGGGAGCCGACGTAGGTCAGGATCCACATCAACACAGCAAACTGCAGAGGAAAATATATAGAAATCAATCATTAATATCAAAGGCATAAAGATATCTGAAAACACAAAGAACTTATATTATAAAAGTTGTATATTACATAAAACTAACTATTTTAAGTGTTTGTTCTTGTTGACGTGCACTTCAATCTTTTATCTGATAAGCCCCCTCCTGCCACCGTTTAAAGAAATACAATGGATATGTTGTCATGGAAAAAGTATTATGATTAAATAATATTTATTAAACAAGTATTTTATTTACTTTTCACTAGGGCTGCACGATATATTGTGTCGTGATGATAATCGCGATATTCACATCGCAGGATTTTTTTTTTAGGACGTGCGATATTAAAGGTAGGGTAGGTAAGAATGGCGAAACCAGCTCGAGTGGCTAGAATTTGAAAATACACAACCGGAAAAAAATCTGCCTCTTCCTTCAGACTTCCTTACAGAGCCCCTCCTCCAACACACACGGACGCGCACATGACCAATGAGGGCACGAGATAAGTTTGTGCACAGATGGAAGGCTGACAGGCAGGTAGGCCATCCAGTTACTTTAGCCGGGCCGGCTCAGATGATTGGTCGTGCTTTTTACAGCGCCACGGCTTCCACAGATGAAATGTTTGTATGTATTTATTGTCAAAGCATTTAATGTATTCTTTGCTATCGGGATGTTAAGAGCATTCCATGGAATATAACAAAAAGTGTTTATGAAGTGAATTACCTACCCCACCTTTAAGTAGGCAAATTAACTCAAACACGTCATGTTAAAATTATTTTGCTGCTTGCTACAAAAGGAAAACTCACGCGGCTTTCATGTCAGGGGTACTTGAGTGAGTGACATGCAGCAAACCACCAATCAGAATCAAATCTCCAAAGCAAACTGACCCGGTGATTAAAGGTAAAAACACTGAATAAAGTATTTTCATGTGTTTCTCCAGGGCAGTTCGGCGCTGCTAACCGAGCTAGCTCAGCTTGTTGCTCTGATAACTTAAGATCCAGACGTCCGTGACTAACATCCTTCATCCGGTTAAATATAGTTAGAAAAATACCAATTGTAAAGCATTAAAGTTCAGGAAAGGATGGTTTGCGGACAAAAAAAAAGAAGTATTTTCTTAAATTCTTGTATTTTTTCATATATCAATATATATCGCAGGGGGAAGAAATCGCAATGTCAGTTTTTTCCAATATCGTGCAGCCCTACTTTTCACCCTCAGTTTGTTTCTTAATAATTTGATCCTTTTGTATACCCTATAACCCCAGTACTACCATGGTATAGCATTTCTTAA
>NW_011351431.1:0-1140 GCF_000735185.1 Notothenia coriiceps | reverse complement strand
ACGATGTGATTCCCTCACCTGCTCGAGAGGTGAATCACCGACCTAACCACCTCTCACAGTCACAGCTGCACTACTTTACTTGAAAAAACTATGTTGCACCTCCGGTTCTCTCTCGATCTCTCTCTCTCTCTCTCTCTCTCTCTCTCTCTCTCTCTCTCTCTCTCTCTCTCTGTACACTTTATTCCACAAACCCCTCTCCCTCCTGTCCTCTCAGATCTGGCGAGTCTTTTGTCGCCTGAAGAACGAGGGAAGTCATCTTTTGGCAGACGGCTGCTTCCCTGGAAGAAATTGCCAAGAGGGGAAGGGCAGAAGAAAACAGGATGAAGAGGAGGATGATGATGATGAAGAGGAATCACTCCAGTTTCTCCTCACTTTTTTTCAACATGTCACATTTTGAACATCACTTTGGAGCTACTTCCCAAATTCCTCCACGTTCCTATCTCCGCCTTTCCCCCCCCCGGTGTCTCGCCCTATCATCCTCCACCAGGTTCGCTCTCCTATATCAAATCAAATCAAACTTTATTTGTATAGCCCGATATCACAAAACACGTGTGTCTCAGTGGGCTTTACAGATTAAAAACAAACAACGACATTGCATATGATGGAGTTACAGCAAAATATATATATCTTTGGTTACAAACACACTCACGTCTCAATCTCGAAACCTCTGCTGTGCCAAAGCTCTGCAGCATCTAATTACTGATATCCACCTGAAAATGAGCAGAATAGGTGCATGGAAGCAGGCCTGTGACTGTAGTTGTTTCTTATAAATACCACAATACAAACTTTTAGATATAATCAACTTAAAATAAAACCGCTAAAGCTAATAGTTTAATTTCCACTGGGATCTTGTCAGTAAAAAGCCTTAAATCCAACACAAATAGTGAAAATAATTTGCACATAACTTACATGTGTGTGATTATTTTCAAATGCACATTTCTTCATACAGAACACTGCGTGTGTGCTTTTTGTGTAAGTGGGATATTGACGGGTTGTAAATATATGTGAAGTAATCTCGCACTAGTTGGATAGGACTACATTTGTGTGTGTGTGTGTGTGTGTGTGTGTGTGTGTGTGTGTGTGTGTGTGTGTGTGTGTGTGGTGTGTGTAGTGTGTGTGTGTAGTGTACGTGTAGTACTA
>NW_011351430.1:0-3744 GCF_000735185.1 Notothenia coriiceps | reverse complement strand
TACTCTCTATGGTGCACCTGTAGAAGGTCAGGATCCTCTCTATAATAATAATAATTCATTTATTTTATATAGGCGCCTTTCAAGGCTCTCAAGGTCGCCGTACAAACACACAAAAAACAAGATACACAATACCACCACCAGCATAAGAAACATAAACAAGACAATGCAGTATATAACAAATAAAATAAATAAAACAGAGGATGTGTGATGGATAATTATCAGGGTGGACATGCGAGTGTGAGGAGATATGTTTTGAGATGTGATTTGAAAATGGGGAGAGAGTCAGTGTTGCGGATGTCAGGTGGGAGGGAGTTCCAGAGGCGGGGTGCAGAGCGGCTGAAGGCTCTAGACCCCATGGTGGTGAAACAGAAGGGGGGTGCATTGAGGTGGAGGGAAGCAGAAGACCTGAGAGTGCGGATGGGTGTGTTGATGTGCATGAGGTCGGAGAGGTGCAGAGGAGTGAGGTTATGGATGGCCTTAAAGTAAACGATATCAACTTAAAAATGATGCTATGTTTTTCTACAATCTTGACTGTGCAGCGTGGATAAATAATTCAATGCCAATGCTATGGTATAGACCACCATTCTTCCCTTCAGCCAGCGGACTGAGCCACTGCTGTCACATTGTCATTGACATCTGAAACTAGCTCGAAGCATTGAAGCAGGGGGAAGCAGGCTAAAGGTGGTTTTTTTCTCCATCCTAGGATAGAAAAGGTCCACCGCACGGAAAATGAAAGGCAGTTATATTTTGCATCATGCGTGATTTATCATGCTATTATCTAATTTGAAGCAACAATGTTTTATTAAATGTTTTCATGCATGTTTGCTTGCCAAATCATTAACTTAGATATTGCAAAAGCTGTAATAGCACAACTAGTATTAATATATCTACAGTATATGTAATGATAATGAAAGGCCAATACCAATCTAAATGTTTTGCCAAATGCTAATTAAAATATGCTCATGTCGACTGAATACACTTTTCTTATAATCTCAGTGAGGAGGAACAACAGGATAATGGTATCTGAGTCATAGAGTAGACACTTTTTAAACAAGTTCAGATAAATAATTACTTAAATTAATAAAGACTTAAAGATGTCTTGATTTGCTAAATAAAAACTACAAGTTAAAGTCATGTTGCCACAGTCTCTCTTGCAGTCATACATAAACCTACTGTATGAGACAGCTTCAGCACAGCTTAAAGAAAACCACATAATGGTCATGACATGTCCAGGCTGCAAAGCATGCTGGGGCAGTGAACTGGGCAGCAAATGTCAAGCCCCTTTGCTGCCTAATGGCATCAACAGTCAGCTTCTTGTCTGTCTGACACTCGGGGAGCCTCTTTGCCTCTTGGCAGACAATGCTTATTGCTAAGCATTCTTTAAGCTGTCTAGAAACGACAGTATATAGAAATGTTTGGCTGTTCACGGAGCTCAGTGTCATTTTGGTGCTTAGCCGGGTGTCTTGCCATATTGTTTTGCAGCTTGGCAGGCATCTCAAATATCTACAGAAGCCTTGAAGCTATGTATTATTGTTTCCTCTGTGGAGATTGTGGTTTTGTTGTCTCGCATGTCTGCCATGTGATTCCTCACTGCGGACATTGTAGTCTTTTGGTGGACTGGAAAAGGCCTCGAAAGATTATATAATAGTATTCATAAAACTCAAATCCTACCTTGAGAGAAACATACATATTGTAAATACATCAAAAATATACAAAGCATAACAATTGGAAGTGAAGGGAAAATAAAGCCAGACTCTGTCCAAAGGTTTAAAAATCTGCTTCACCTGATGGTAGTCTGTTACCTTTGGGTGACAGTAGTGTATGCCTTTTCAACTCTTAATCATCCTCTCTGCTTGAAAATTGTTGGAGTATTCCTCACAACATGATAACAGTGCGTTTTAATGCATTTATAGCACACAGTGTCACAGTGACATCTTGTGATATTGAGAGAGCTTTTATTATGTGAATCAAATTGCTAACATGTGGCCATATTGAGAATTATGTGTAACTTTCTTGTTTGTTTTTTTTTGCTCTTTGTCCAAAAAAATATTTTAAAATGTCAAAGCAAATATTTCACAAAACTGGTTCCCCATTGAGCATTAGCATTGTAGTTTCTAAAACTATTTAATTATTAACATTTCTAAATGATGCTTTTTACATTCAAATTGATATAGAGAGGCATAGTGCATTATTTTTGACACACTAATCCAGTCAGTAATTCAACCAGAATTTTCTTCCATTATTTTGGCATTCATAACTTTCAGATGTAAAGTGAGTGCAGGATTCTCTTTGAACAGCCGTCACAGCTGTCCAGCTGTTAGCCACCAACACAGTCGTCGAGAATTACCTTATTCTGAACCCCGTCCAAATGATTTGCCTGCGCTGTAGGACTCTGTGTGGCAGACCTTACTCGCCTTCTGATGATCAAATGCAGTCTGAACATGTCTCTGCACTAACTGAAGTCAATTAGAGGTGTGATTCTTGCTAACCTGGAATCAGCTGAGGCAGAGAGGCAGAACAGTGCAGATGCTCCTCTGCAGAGGACAGAGGCTGACAGCCAGGGTTTAATCTGTCCCTGTCAATCACTGTCAGCACTCACTGTCACGTATAGACCTGGGCGGATGAGAGGAAACAACAGCAGGGAGACACAAATATGATGGGAGCAACAGAATGCAAATTTAGCTCAGGGCAGAATTACAGTAAGGTTTAATTGCATTTGTTCTAAAATATCAGTTTTTTAAAAATGTTTTATTTATCTACTTGTTTGTCAAAACTTCTTCCTAAATTCTATAAATGCAATTGAGGAAGACATCACATTATAAAATGATAATCTCGCCCAGTCATTTGCATTCTGCTTTACTCCATTCTCTTCAACGTGTATCTATGGTTTCAAGTCCAACTCGATTTAGTAAATGATTATGATATTATATATTGATTGTTATTACTTTTTAAGATCTAGGAGGAAAAAACCTTACAAAAATAAACTTACTCAAAACAAAAAACTTAAAAATGAAGCCAAAAAAATCTAAACCGTCAAATGTCCAGTGCAGCATATTTGTGTCATATATGTTATATATATATTATATATATATATATTATATATATATATATATATTATTAATAATAAGTTATTATTATAAAGTATTAGAATATTATAATATTTCCTTAGTTATATATTAATACAAAATAAAAATAAACAATTAAATTAAATGGAAATTAAAAAAGGACAAAATACAAATAAATAATAACAAAATGAAAAAGAGCCAGTGTTTGGTTTGAACATGCTTTTATTAGTAGTAGAAATGGTTTGCATTAATATAAGAGTAAAAGAGAAAAGAGATGACATCATAACGCAGACAGAGAGGAGGACCTATTGATCTGTTATCTATTAGTGATCAATCATCTACCTGCACTAAGTTCCCTCTCGAGGACATGTGCTCTGAGTATTCTAATACTTTTTAATTCATTGTAATCTACTTTAAGGCAAGTCTGTATTTGTTTTATTTAACAGTAATTAGTTATTTATACTGTAGGACATGTTGTCGCTAAAACACAGAAGAATTTGGGTTAAACATTTGTATTATTATTTATCTCCCTCTATCTATCTCCCCCTATCTCCCTCTACCTATCTCCCCCCATCTCCCTCTATCTCCCCCTATCTCCCTCTATCTCCCCCTATCTCCCTCTATCTCCCCCTATCTCCCTCTTTCTCCCTCTTTCTCCCCCTATCTCCCTCTATCTCCC
>NW_011351429.1:2471-12585 GCF_000735185.1 Notothenia coriiceps | reverse complement strand
TGTTTTGCTCGCTTGGGAAACCTTGACCGAGACCCACATGATTTAAATTTCTGTGTCTGTGGTTGCAATCCTTGTTGCTGTAAAGCCTTCCTTTATGTCGATGAAGACTCCACCTCCGTTTATATTGCGATCCTTCCTAAAGATAGTATAGTGTTTTTATCTATAGCATTGGCTGCTTTTGACACGTTCATACAAGTAACACTGACACATGCACAAGATCAAATGCAATTTTTCAAATCACAAATCTAAACAATACTCATCTCATCTGATAGTCGACATTTTGAAAAAAATATTTCAGGCATCAACCCAAGATTTTCTGTGGACCATTTTCATTTCATTCTGCCCTACTAGTTTGTCAATATCAAATGTTGTATGATTACATAGTGGCCATACCAAAGCCATGAGTTAGTATTAGTTGGTTAACACCTGAGATGATGAAACCATTATTCGTCAGGTAAAACTGTACCTCTGTAATTGATGTTAGTCAACCATCTATTTTTAAATAGAGACTGCAGGACGTGGGCTGCAGACATGAGATAGAATCTGACAGGCAAAGTTCCGGCTGATATAGCTGGAGACATGAAGTAGGAAGGCAATCATTTAGGCAAATAAAGATGAACCAAAGAACGCTCCCAGCATCTCCCCTTGTGTGTGTGACATTTCTTTGTGTGCATCTAAAGGCCTGTAAGGTTACAGTGTTTTGTATGCAGGTATTTATTGCATAAAGGGTGTGTTTATTATTGCGTCTGCACTTCTTAGTCTTATCTTTTTTGATCATGCAGCTTAACTGTGTCATTATCCCAATCCTTATCTCTATTACTCCTCTGTTACCCCTGAAGGCGGACAATAAAACACACAAACCCCTCCTGATCTCACGATGGAGCTATCCTGTCCTAGTGCTCTATAATTCTCACAGGGCACACAGTTCAGACACTCCTCCCCCGGGGATCCCCTTTTCCTCTTCTCTTGAATGACGTGTCAAAGAGTTGGCATCAGCACCTTTAGAAACAATACTTGAAATGATCCAGCCTCGGTTTTTAAGGACAGCTCCCAGACCAAATAATAGTAATCAGCAAATTACTGTGAAAAACGTTGTGGCTAAAGTCAGGCTGCTGGCCTTAATACTGCACGAGAGCAGCACAGATTTGAAAGGTACACGTTTAAACCATGATTTATTAGCCCGACTAATAGCTCACAGAATCAGTTAGGGCTTGTGTCCCACAGGGCGGATTTTATAACATACTACCGGCCAGCTTCTGATCTCATGATTTGGCTATTTTTCTTACTGCTCTCTAATTCTCACAGACACTCCTCTTTAGTTTCTTTCCTCTTATTGTTTTGACATTTGCACTCTTTATGTTTGAGCAAGACATTTTCTCTATTCTTTGACTACTTTTGGTGCTAAATAATTTCTCTTATAAGTTGTTCATTTGAATGATTCAATTGAAAAACGTGTATTATTGATGAATTCCACTGATCACAAACTCTAACAGGTTGAGCCCTGAGGATTTTTTAACCGGCATAAAGTTTAGCTTTGAACTGCAAAGCTGTTTTGCATTTGGTAGACCACAACTTTGTCTTCTTGTGTTTGGTTTGGCTCATTCCTCACTAAAGTAATCACCGGGCCTGTAGTTTACTCCAAGAAAAAAGAAAGAGGGGTAAAAAGATGGAGTGATGAGTGGGGGACTGATATCCATCTGGATCCACTTGTAGACAATTTCATCCCTCCTGCCCTCCAAAACCTGAGACCCCCAATTTTCATGGTGCCTCCTTTGAGGTGCCATTCCATCAATGACGAGAGAAATATTCGCCCACGAGCAAATTTCATTCTTAAGTTTCAGGAAGTGCCTTTATCTCTTGGTCTAGACATCCCCCCTCACTACTCAAAACTACTCTAACAGGGTGACTACATGCACAAATGGTTGCCTGTATATCATAATTTTGAGTTGTCTTAATAAGATATGAAAAAGACTGGCTAACTCAGACGTTACTTCAAATAAAAAGCAACATGAAGTAGCAGTTCTCATGTTAAAGGTCCGACTAAGAAATAGAATATTGACATAAAAACTGTCAATTCATGTTTACTTCAAAAAAGCAGATCAAGTAAACAGACAAAGAAGTTAGTGACTCACAGGCCGTTAAGTGAGCTTAGCAAGAATGTGATTAAATACAAAATAAAGTGTAACTATTCAAGGAGTTTCAGGTATTATCTGCACCTCTTCTTTGTTGAGTGATCTGTTTCGCCGCGTGTATCCCTCATAGTCTTTGACTGACTCTTCCTATAGTCGTGTCTTTCACACAGATGCATTTAGGTCTGGAATGATAAATGGCTTTCTTTGATTTGTGCAGGATGTGTCTTTGGCAAAGGATAGGGTATAATTAAACTCAGAAGCCACTAGTTATTTTCTCTGTCAGTCCCGCTGTTATTGGAAAATCCCTCCATCTGTTGCAGATTTTTTTTTTGTGTCTCACATCAGATGGATGAAATTGCATCCACATTGTCTTTGCGTCCACATTGTCTTTGCACACGGCACCTTCTCCTGAGACGTAAATTTACAATGAGCTTGTCAATGGGTTTTGCAAAGTCATTATTCAAAAAATTCATACCAAATCAAATTTAGCCCCCAAGACAGTGAATCTGATGCATATGAAATCAAATCTCAAGGGGGCCTGTTTCTTCACTTACTGTATCCGCTCGGTGGATTTATACTCATCTAACAAGCAAATTACAATGTGAAGCAGGCCTCTGGGAGTCTTTGCGTGGTGTCCTGTGCATCATGATAATGCTTATTCAATGAGTTTATATGCAACCAAGGGGGTTCTGTTAATCACTGACATAACGGGTGAGAGGAACAGGATATTTATAGTCTATTGTGATGTATAGCTTCTTAAGAGACCAACGATGAGTTCAAAAGGAGACAAGAAGTAGATGGAGAAAATGTGAGGTTTATAAAAAAAATGTGTCATATCATGCCAGATACTACAGTAGGTGGTCTGTTGTTTTGCTGATTTGATTTAAAAGTGATATAAAAAAAGACGAAATGGAAATTACCTGATGTTAAACATCAATCAGCTCTACCAGGGGGACAACGAGACTCAAAACGACAAAAACATTTAGAGTAACAGCCTCCAGGAGAGAGCAGATGTCCCTAGCAGGCCCCTGAAGGTTCCCCGTGAAACACCATCAAACAGGAGACTACATTTTAATCAACATTGAACACACATTATCTACTTTTTCTCTCCTTTTTGAAAATGTGAATCTTTGTTTAGACAGAAAGAAGACAGCAGACTTTCTAACACCCACACACACACACACACACACACAAAGTATATTCTTCGCACAAAGGCACACTCTCACTTGTGCTACCAGCAGCTCTAGGTTCACATTCATAACCCAACACACAAATTTGCACCACATGCTCACTGGTTTTATATTCAACGTGATATGCTGGGAGCAATGTTTTTACAAGTCGGAACCCCTGAACCATGTCCACTCAGCTTCCTGTATAAAAAAAAAAAATCCCTGCACCTATACCCTGCGCTCCCACCTAGCTGCAATGTGTTTTGTTCAGCTCATAGCTGGCTTTTCTGCTCAGCATACAGTAGCAGATGACACAAGGCGTAGTAGAACGGTACTGACATAAAGGTTAAGAACACAATTCAGGCTCAAAATGTTTTATGCATGGAGCAGGTCTAATGCTTCTGCCAGATGAGCCACCAGGAAACCCTCACCTTCCATGAGGCAGCTGTGCAGAACACGAAAGACATATCAGCATTCATGCTGTATTCGCTTAAAATGTACTTTGTATTCTTTACATGTTGGTTTAAATGACATTTCTTTAAGTATTGCAAAATGAGACAAGTTGATACACTAATAGAAGGAATGAGGAAAACATAACAGAGCTTCATGTAAAACAATCCTTCATTGTTTAGTTGTGCAACCTTCAACAGTACTAGATTGGGTCTTAACTACATTTGGCTAACTTTTATTTCTTACTCTATGAATAAACTGTTGTTTTGAAAGGTGCCAGACTGTGTTATGTCGCATGATGTATTTTCTTTCTACTTCACAATGTTAAAATAAAGTAGTAACATGACAAGGTAGAGCAATGTGTTTATATATTTCCTACACCGAGGCAACGGTATACATTTTTTGTAATTGTAGTGATAGGATAAAGGGATGTTACAATCTGTTACTGCTAAAAATCACTGTAAGGATGCTAGTGAGCTTTGTTATATCAGCAGCAGACAGAGAAGCATACAGGGAGTTTGTTAATTCACTCTGTGGTTTCAAAAAGACATGATTTGTAAAACATTATGAAAAACATTCCAGTTTCTTCTTAAAAACTCATTGAGCAAAAAGGCAAATGAGAGTTTGTTTCCCTGTTCCAACATGAGCGGCTGCAGCAGGCTCGGTGGACAGGGACTAATAATAATACCGGTGCAATGTGTTGTGGCGATGTGTTTTGCTTTGCGTGTGTGTACTTGTGTTTTCGCAAATTCTCATGTTGTGGGATTAAGGAATTAGCTGCAACAAATAACCTCATGCACACCACAATTACAAACCACGACCGGTACACATCCACAAATGTACCGCCAGTGTTTGTTTCTTAAGCTTAATCTCTCTCTGTATTTAGTCTTGGTGATGGTTTCGTAGCTGAAGGTATCTTTTGCTGCTTATAATATTAACTCCTGAATGTAGAATCAGATTTGCGCATTTTCAGGAGTTTCAATGTCACACATGTAGAACTCAACAGGAGATTGTCCGTCCACAGCCGCTCTCACTCACAGGAGAAGTACAACTTTATTGTGGTCATTATTATTATTAGTAATAATAAACCAGGTCTCTTTCCATTTCTTAAATTAGAAATGGCTGTTCCACACTGCTGTTTCTGTATATTGTTGTCTCTCCGGTTAAACATTTGTATTGTTGTCTTTGTGTGAATTAACCTTTTTCTTCAACCTCAGGTGTTTGTTTTTACTCGGTTTATGCCTATAGCTATACAGTAGAAACATCATGAATACGCCCACTCGCTCACCCAAGACCATGAGCAGCTCTATTCACACATGGGCTCAATCGGACTTTACACAGTCTTTGTACCGAGGAGCTGGCTGGGTAAAGTCAGTTTGATGTCCCGTCGATAGGATTCCAGACATTTATGTTATCACATACAGCTCTAGATCGTTTCAGGGTTGCAGATGTTTGTATGAGAGGGGTTTTAATGAGAATGAGAGTTGTATTGATGTTAGGCTCAGGTTAAGTTAAAGATAAAGTAATAGGATAGGGGAAAACCATGTTCTCAGAGAATCCCTTTCTCTTAAAAGGATACAATAAGGAACATTGAGCTCTCCAGTGTAGCCACCAGGTTCAGGTTCTAGCTAATCAACGGAGCACACAGCCGTGACTGTTCTGTTCCAGGGGACTGGAGATGGAGGGAGGAGGGGGAGGGGGGCGGAGGAGAGAAGAGCGTATGCGGTCGTGTGATTGAGGTGTGTGTGTTAGTGTGTGTTCATGGGCTTCAACAACCATCTTTTTGGCAGTGCAAATCTTCAGTGGCCAGTGTGTGTGTGTCTGTTAATTATATGTGTAGAAGAACAAATTATGTCAGTGGTACAAAGTCACCTAATAGCAGAGAGCTAAATGAATTTCGTTTCTGAGGCTGTGCTATAATCACTATCAGATGTCTGGGTGGAGGAGAAGGACAGAGGAAAAGAGAGTGTGTGTGTGTGTGTGTGTGTGTGTGTGTGTGTGTGTGTGTGTGTGTGTGCGTGCATGCATGACAGAGAATGCTATTATTGTACATGTTAATGATGTGTGATTTTGAAAAAAATGGATACTCTTATCCACAATAATTTTGCATACCTTTAAGTCAACTTTAAAAAAAAAAAAGTGATTTAGATGGACCTCTACACTTCACGTTTTTTTTAACATTTCAACCCCGTAAAAACATATTTCGCTGCTATAAGGGCAGTGTATTTCAGATAAAGCTTGATGTGATTTGCAGAGTTGAACTGATGCAGATACAGGGGACATTTATTATTTTTTAGCCCAATTCTTCAACTGTCTAAATTAACTCTGAGTTGAATTTTACACATTCTGTCTGCTTTGTTATAGTATTGAAAACTATCTGATCATTTAACAATGATGAGTTACTGCTCCATTCAGTTGATTACTCCACTGCTGATTGGCAGCACCATCCTGAATGCAGAAACATGTGGGTGGCATGTTTGGTTTTGCTGCATATAAAGGTGTGTTGCAGCAATTGAGTGTGCAGACTCTACTTATTCAGCGAGGCCCTGTCCTAATCATTGTCAGATGGTGGACAGGGTCCTCACGTCTGGAGCCATTTACAAGGCCTGCGGCCGCCTCGGGGGGGAGGAGGGGGGGAATCCACCCAACGATGCTTTCCTTTGTTGTCTGAGAACTTGTGAGATGGAAAATGGGAAGCAAATGATAGAGAATTAGTGGTTAGCCAACAGATTTTATATGACAAACTATTGTTTTGTTGACGCTCTAGCTACATATAAATGTTTGTGTAGGATTAATATTTCAGTTTGAAAATGTTCATACGTTGTACACATTGGCTTTTACGTAGCCAGCAGTTGAGCTGCACTAGATTAAGGTTGTATTTTGATGGTAAAGGCTCTTCCAGTTAGGATAAATTCTGGTTCAACTAATAACATTACTTATTAATGAGTTTGTGTAATATTTATAAAGTGGTTAAATGAAAGATAATCTAATTATACAAATGTTAAGTAGAAAATATAATATACATATTATATATACAAAATATTCCTTAGAAAAGGAGAACTGTCATAGTGAGTCCCTGTTTTCGAACCATTTATTTGACTTGTTAATGGCTAGAATCATGAATATTATTCATCATAAGGTTTGTTGTAAACAAAAAGCCAGATTCGTTTTTAGAAAGATGGTTTGAAACTGTTGTCTTTGATTTAAAAGAAAAAATTACACTGTTTTTCTTGAACACTTTCTCCCGTTCATACTTGGCGTATGCAGAAAGAATATTTCCTTTGCCAGTGTTGTTATTTCTCTGAAATCGTAAATGTTATGCCAGAAACTTGACTCAGCTACATATGTTGTTTGACATCTTGTCATTTCACAAACTGGCAAATAATTGCTTAGAAATGAGGCACACACTTATAAAAAAGTTAAACAATCCATTTGGCGAACGTTCCTCTTCTGTTTTAAGATTTAATAAGCTCAGACTGGCACGGACAAATGTAAGGGGCCCTGTTGGGTGGACTTAAACTCAACAGAGGTAAGTGAAGGATGTCAAATAAAATATAAATGGAATATTCAACATGCAGCTGGCAAAACAATGAATGCTTTAAAAGATACCCACAGTGCGGAGAGTTTTTGAGACATTTCCGTACTCTTTATTTTAATTCCAAGAAGGGTGTGGACTTACATATGGGGTAATACTCTTATTAGCACTATGCCATTCTTCTTCTGATTTCTCTTTAACCTATTACTCCACAGTAATTTTTTTAAACACAAAGTACATGATTTCTATTAGGTTATGAGTTAACGGCTGACATTCTAAAAATAGACCAAACACTATGTCTCATGCAGTGAGTTTTGTCTCCGCAGTTTGGTTGGCAGGGATGCTGCTGTGCCATGCAGATCTCTTCCAAACCTTTTCCAGACCCTTCGCAAATGTATGTAATTAAGCAATGAGCTGTACCATAGCCAGGCCTTCTGCTGCAGGAAATGAAGGATCATCTGGAGGCTGTGGATGCTATTTTTTGCCACAAGGCGTTCTCAAGGTGAAGTGGCTCTGCTTCAAGATTGGTTTTCATCCCGTATGAATTAGTTTTGCGTGTTCTTGCCCTGACCGTGCCCTTCTTGTTACCTCTCTGTGTTGTTGTCTTGTCTGCTTGTGTGTCTGCTGTCTGCTTTTTTTTCAAACATCTAACCAAAACCCTGACAGGATGACCATCTATCCAAAAAAACAAAAAGAACATCCTGTTCTGATCAGTTATCATTCTACCATCACGTACTAAGAAGATGTTCTGAATAATAGACTTACAAAAACAACTAAACTTGTAAAACTATTCTCCATTAAACAAGCAGATAGATAATAAAATAGCCTGCCAATGATATAAGTCATCTCGGTCCTTTTCTGATTCTGCTGCCTTTTCTATGATGCAGTTTTTGCTCTGCTTGGTATACAATTGTGCCAAACATATGAATGTATTATGAAGAAATACAATCGAGGGAAAAACTACACAAATAATTAATCCAAATTAATCAAAGCTTTATTAAAGCAGTTTTTTTTTACTATGTTCTATAAAATGTAGGCCTATACTTTACAAAATGATTCATGTGATACGAAGTATACATTTAAATGTTTTTCTTTAAAGGTGGGGTAGGTAAGTTTGAGAAACCGGCTCGAGTGCGCTAGAATTAGAAAATACACAACCGGAAAAAATCTGCCACTTCCTTACAGAGCCCCTCCTCCAACACACACGAACGCGCACATTACCAATGAGGGCACGAGATAAGTTTGTGCACAGATGGAAGGCTGACCGGCAGGTAGGCCATCCAG
Organism: Notothenia coriiceps; assembly: GCF_000735185.1. Classification (NCBI taxonomy): domain Eukaryota; kingdom Metazoa; phylum Chordata; class Actinopteri; order Perciformes; family Nototheniidae; genus Notothenia; species Notothenia coriiceps. Next base: position 4,015 of record NW_011351429.1, on the reverse strand, counting down.
TTACTTTAACAGCTACTACGGCTTCCACAGATGACATTTTTTTATGGATTTTTTGTCAAAGCAATTAAGATATTCATTGCTATCGGGATGTTAAGAGCATTCCATGGAATATAACAAAAAGTGTATCTTGAGCCGGTTTCTCAAACTTTCCTACCCCACCTTTAATTCAAACATTGCATGTCAGAAAAACATTAACCTTTCATCTATTCATCATATCAGTCAATGCTCCCTTTCCTATATCAGCAATATTTGCATGCCATGGGATGATTAACTCAAGGGAACTGGCACACTTTTGATTCTAATTCAAGGAACTGAAAGGAACAGTGTTATACTTTCACTAAACCATGTAAAAAAATTAATCTCTGATTATGTGTATAATCACATTATTATGTCCTTATAAACATTGCTGCTGTTCAACTGTTATCTCGGTCCAGCAGTGATCACACTAAAATAACTGAATTGTCCGCAGTCATGCTACAATTTATTGCAACACCAATTAAGGAGTATGAGATTTTGCTTCTCTCCGGTCTTTCTCTCCACATTCTTGGGGATTTAGTCGGACTGGGTTGCAGGTAGGGAGGGAGGGCCTCACATATTGGATGTTATAAAAGAGCAGTGAGTGACTCTACTGTATGGCAGTAAGCAAAGGGCTCTGTAACAGTAGTGTATCTATGTTTTGAAACCAAAGAGACAAACCTTAAATTGTTTAGAAACCTTAGAAACGAACTTGCATCCAAATTGGTTCGATTTTCACTTTGAGTCCAACGTCTGACGTCATGTAGGCTGTGCACAGAGAGCACAGCTTGAACTTCCTGGACTGAAGTTCAACAGTAGACGCAATTTACAGTTGGAAAACATTTCAATTTCTCCCTGATTTGAGACACGAGAGCCTTATTCCCCAGAATTACTCAGGAGGAGCATGTGATTTCATGGTGGGTCTGCTTTGCAGTGGTGTCGAGTCCCTGTGTCTTTGTTGTTTTTGTGTTATAAAAGAGATTTATCAACTGGTAGGACATGTGTTAGTGAGCTTCAGGTTTCATCAGCTTTGATCTTCTAATTGTGAATCCATCCATCCATCGACCTGTTCTTTTAACAATGTTACAGCTCATTAACCTTCACTTGACACCCATTTGCTTTATTTTCCTATGCCTTTTTCGTCACTTAAAAACTGCTTTTGGATTTAAGGCATAAGCTAAGGCACGTTTTATTTATTTATACTATATAAACAAATGAATTGGCAGGTTGACTTGCAAACAACACATTTTAGTGTCAGTTTCGAGGTGGAAAAAGGTTCCAGGTCCATCGGGCGGAAAATATTTTGTTGCAGGTAAATACATTTGGTCCTTGTTTTAAGTCTCCAGGTAGAGAAGGTGCACACTGAAAGGTCTATAGAACCAATAATGAGTCATTTCCTTCAAAATGCTGCTCTCTTTCTCAGACACCTCCTAAAGTTTACACTGCAATGGCCATCACACACACACAACACACACACACACGCACGCACGCACGCACGCACGCACGCACGCACGCACGCACGCACGCAC
>NW_011351429.1:0-2413 GCF_000735185.1 Notothenia coriiceps | reverse complement strand
ACACACACACACACACACACACACACACACACACACACACACACACACTATAGCTCTAACCTGTTCATGACTCTGTAATGTACTTCACACCTTTTGAAGTGTTTTCTGGGGAAACACATCACGTCAGTCACGAACGTCAGTTTGTCAATCAAACTCCTGGAAACACAGTCTATGTTTTCTGGCAGGTGTAGCCTTCAGGGGTGGTCTGCAGACGCTGACTGACAGGATGCACTTTGGGTGAGTCCCTCTGCGGACTGTCATCAGCCGGCAGAATAATTAGGGATATTTTCAGACACAACATCATAAAGAGAAGTAAAAGCAACAGACATTCCAGGCAGGATATATAACTTCAGAGATTGGACCTGTAAGTGTAAATCAGGGCATTCTGTGGTAAGAAAACAGTTTGCTTTTCAGAGATTACATCTGACATCTGCACTGGAAACTCTGTATCTATATTGCATCTAATAGGTTTGATGAAAGGGAACTAGTTCAGCAGAGGTCAGACGGTTGATGATGGTTGAATGATTTCATTGGAGTTGGCAGGAGTTTGCCTGATATAATTAAAGCTTAATTGTGTGTGTGCTGTTGCCATCAATATTGCCATTGTCTCATGAAAAGACCCTGGTCATGTTTTTCATCTTTGTGACATGACTGTTGAAATTCTTTATTTGAATGTGAATGTGTAAGAATACGCAGTGCAAATTTGTCACGCAAGTACAGTGAACCCTATGTTGTCTGAGATCTGTTTTCCAGCTGAATAAAACATTCTGTGCTGCTTGTTACAAATTAATAAAGTATGAGTTCTCTCTCGTTCTCTCCTCTTAGTATCTGGATTTCTAAGGGTGTCATCATATTCAAGTTTCAATAAGAATGTACTATTACATTTTGTTGTTTTTAGTAATATCTGTACTAGGAGGAATACAGTGATACATATCGGATTTCAATCCCAGACTAGGTTGTATCTCCGAATTTAATTTGTTTGTTCACAGAGAATAATAAAGTTAAAGCCCCATCTCCTGTGGAACATTTCAAGAGAATATTTTGCTGTAATGAATGAAGCTGCTATATTTTCTGCTTAATGGCGGAGCAGAACAACATATAACAACACATAACACTGACATATCACCTTTTAAGTTGATATTGTGGAGATGTTATCTGACTTAGTCTCTGCTTTTTTGTGCTTAGCAGGTTGTGTACAGTCGGTTGGTCAGGGCTTTTTCATTTAGTATCACTGCCAGCTGGGTTGAACTAGACTAAAGGAGTGGTGCATTACATGGTTGGCAGTTCAGAGTAACCTGTTTTACATGGTTTGACACACTGCGCTCATTGAGTCTGCCTTTATTGAAGTTAAGATCGAAGTTGTCATAGTTTTAGAAAGCCTGGACACTGGACATCAGGCACAATGCCAGGTAGACATAAGTGCTGTAATATTTTTGCTCCAGAGCACTTTTACAATATGGGTGGGGTGCACAAATCGTGTGTGTGTGCGTGTGTGTGTGACCAGCTAACAGAAGTACCTCAGAGCAGTGATGTGTGTGTGTAGGGTAAAAGGCCAGGCTTGCTGAGTGATTGCCACTTTACCCAAAAGTATGAATAAATCTTCTGTTCAGACTTTTGGCTATTTAGGGACTCACATGAATTTGATCATGTGTTTTCTTTTAATGGTTTTCTAGGATTTACTTAATCCACTATGGCAGTACTGTTTTACTGGATAACTCTGCAGATGGTTGAGGGTGGGTGGTTTGTCAGCATGCAGAATGGTCTGAGATCAGGAAAGTGTTGACAATGACAAATGTAGTATTAAGTTATTACCATAATATCCAACCCAGTCTCATGGCATTTCGTGTTCACCAACACGATTTTTAATCTATTGATTCTTGTTTACCAACACCATTTCCCCCTTTTTTTCGTGTTGCACAGCACGATTTTAAAAGCAATGTATTTCTACTGGTAATGTGTTTCGTGCCTGCAGCACGTCTTTTTCTCCGGTCGGGTCGTGAAAGACCGGAAGCTGTGTGGTTCATAAAAACATGTTCTTACTCAATATCAAGCTTTTATTTTAAATCGTATAATTTCGGACTTTTGTTGCCGTCTGTGAGGAAAATAAATGGGGCTCAGAGCCTCAGAATACTGAAATCTGTATTTTTTAAATCTTGTTTTCCTTCTAATTTGTTATTCTTTTCAAAATAACACACTGTTATTTACTCACCAATAACACACAATTATCCTTGCTTTTATTTATTGGTTTGATTCCATAATCTCTGGCTTTTTTGGCGTCCGTCAGGAACTGAATTTCAAAATAAAAATAACCGGAAACAGACGTAGGCCTCTAGGAGTTTAGGATGGCCGAAGACACTACACTACCCATAATCCCCAGCTATCGTTTAGGACTACAGTCCCCGTGATTAATCTT
>NW_011351428.1:87560-92771 GCF_000735185.1 Notothenia coriiceps | reverse complement strand
AGCAGAGCACGGGCCAGATGCAGTGCAAGGTCTACGACTCCATGCTGGCTCTGCCCCTCGACCTTCAAGCTGCCCGCGCCCTGGTTGTGATCTCCATCTTGGTGGCCTTAATGGGAATCATGCTAGCTGTTGCAGGGGGAAAATGCACCAACTGCATTGACGATGAGGAGGCCAAGAGTAAAGTAGCCATTGCTGCAGGTGTGTTCTTCATCGTGAGCAGTATCCTGTGCATCATCCCTGTTTCCTGGTCTGCCAACACTGTCCTCAGAAACTTCTACAACCCCATTATGAACGACGCTCAGAAGAGGGAGCTGGGAGCCGCGCTGTTCATCGGCTGGGGAGCATCAGGACTTATGCTGCTTGGAGGTGCACTTCTTTGCTGCCAGTGCCCGAAGAGTAAGGACAGCGGATACTCAGCCAAATACTCAGCCCCAAGCTCTGCAGCTAGTGGAGGAGCCTACGTTTGAGTATACTTTCTCTAGGAAACTGGACTGACCTGTAATGTTTATGCTGTTAACTTCATGATTTTTAAAGTGTTTCTACTGTTATTTTAATACTTTTTACTTTTTTATGAACCTATAACCTTGCTTGTTTTGTGGAGGTGGATCATCATGTTTAAGTGAATAGAGGTTTTAAAATAGTAGTTTGGTTATGATAGCTCCTCAGTTAGTTGTTCAAAAATCTAGCCAAGCGCTCTCCAAAGTTAACAACCTGCCTTCCATCACCTCAAGTCAATTGGCAAGCTATATTTTTAAATCTACATTTAGTCTAGACAAAAATAAATCTGCTACATACTCTAAAACTACGTTGGTGAATGTAAGGCCTATTGCTGAAAGGGCCGGGCTAGCTGTGTTGCTTAGCTTAGCTTAGCTTAGCAAAGAGCCTAGCTGTGCTAAACTAACCACCTGCTGGCTGTGGCCTCATTTTTCAAGCAAAGACATGATTTTGATCTTGGGGAAATAGTGTATTTCCCAGACTTTATAACTAAGTGTTTAAGATATAAAACGGCTGCCTCCAGTATTGATAAGGAAGATTCTCTCTGCAGTAAATTAAACCAGCATTACGCTGTTGAAAAACATTAAGAGAAAAAATAATAGATAATATTGTAGATTAATATATAAATCATTGTTGGGAATTGGTTGAGGTATTTCAGAATGTATTGATTGAGTTTATATTTGTATTAAACGCTAAACATTTAAAAAAAAATTGTAACCACATAATCATTAATTTCTACTTCCTCCAATCGGTGCCTGACACTCTCTTAATGAGCACAGGTGTTTTCAATTTGAACAATTTTGAACAACCAATCAGGAGAGACCACAGCCTACCATGTGGGTATAAAAGCTGCAGGTGAGATCTCTAACAGCTACATTTCCTTCTAGCTTCCGCTTGAGAGTGAAAACATGGTATCTGCAGGTCTCCAGATTTTGGCCATCTTCCTGGCAATCATCGGCTTTCTGTGGGACATCGTCATCTGTGCCCTGCCCATGTGGAAGGTGAGTCATTTAATTGGAAACAACCTTGTGACGGCGCAGACCTATTGGGAGGGCCTGTGGATGAACTGCGTGATGCAGAGGAACACTGGCCAGATGCAGTGCAAGGTCTACGACTCCGTGCTGGCTCTGTCCCTCGACCTTCAAGCTGCCCGCGCGCTTGTTGTGATCTCCATCTTGGTGGCCTTAATGGGAATCATGCTAGCCGTTGCAGGGGGACAATGCACCAACTGCATTGAAGATGAGGAGGCCAAGAGTAAAGTAGCCATTGCTGCAGGTGTGTTTTTCATCGTTGGTAGTATCCTGTGCATCATCCCTGTTTCCTGGTCTGCCAACACTGTCATCAGAAACTTCTACAACCCTATTATGAACGATGCTGAGAGGAGGGAGCTGGGAGTTGCGCTGTTCATCGGCTGGGGAGCATCAGGATTTATGCTGATTGGAGGTGCCCTTCTTTGCTGCCAGTGCCCGAAGAGTAAGGACAGCGGATACTCAGCCAAATACTCTGCCCCACGCTCCGCAGCCAGTGGCGGAGTCTATACTCTCTCTAGGAAACTGGACTGACCTATAATGTTTATGCTGTTAACTTCATGATTTTTAAAGTGTTTCTACTGTTTAAATCAAATACATTTTACTTTTGTAAGAACCCATAACCTTGCTTGTTTTGTGGAGGTGGATCATCATGTGAATAGATGTTTTGAAATGGTGGTTTGGTTATGACAGCTCCTCAGCTATTTGCTCAAAATCTAGCTAAACGCTCTCCAAAGTTAACAACCTGCCTTCCATCACCTGAAGTCAATTGGCAAGCTATATTTTTAAATCTACATTTAGTCTAGACAAAAATAAGTCACTACTCTAAAACTATGTTGGTGAATGTAAGGCCTACTGCTGAAAGGGCCGGGCTAACTGTGTTGCTGTTCAGCTTAGCAAAGAGCCTAGCTGTGCTAAGCTAACCACCTTCTGGCTATGGCCTCATATTTCCAGCAAAGACATGATTTGATCTTTGGAAAGAGTTTTTCCTACACTTTACAAGTGTTTTAGAGATGAAACAACTGCCTCCAGTATTGATAAGGAAGATTGTTTCTGCAGTAAATTAAACCAGCTTTATGCTCATGAAAATATCTTTGTCTAGCTTGTCACAATGAACATTACTTAACGGGTAATTTGATACTCTTCTGTTCTCCTAAGGCTTAAGCTATGTGGTCATTCAGGTAGGATGCTTCTCTCCGAAACTGAAGCATTTATTTAGTATCTCAGGATTTAAAGTGATTGCTAAAGTTTGACCTGCAGATATAAGTTTTGATTTACTCAAAATTGTTACATTTGTTACTTCAATCCGTAAAACTTTAAAGCCTTTTGTTTGGATCACAAAGCAGTCTTTCATACATGAGCGCTGTTGTTAACAGCTTCCTCCTCCTACTTATTCACAGTGAGCCGGAATCAGGACAAGCAGGAAACCTGATCCACAAACTTGCAAGTCCCCTCCCTTTTGCTCTTACACCTGCAGTGCAAAACCAGAAAGCAAAACACAGCCACTGCTGCGTTTACAGCCGGGTGAAAGCTTGTGATTAAAAATGATCTTCAGCTTAACTCGAGGACTTTGTTGCTCTCTTTGACTTTGTGGCAAACTTAAATACGTGCCTTGGATTTGTTTTTTGGCAGAATGCAGACACAAATTGTGGGTGTGTGTTTGGGAATCATCGGCTTTTTTGGCACCATCCTTATCTGCGGATTGCCCATGTGGAAGGTGACGGCCTTCGTTGGGGCAAACATCATCACCTCTCAGGTCTTCTGGGAAGGTTTATGGATGAATTGTGTCATCCAGAGCACGGGTCAATCTCAGTGTAAGGCCTACGACTCCGTTCTGGCTTTACCACAAGACCTGCAGGCTTCCAGGGCTCTGATCTGCGTCTCCATCGCTGTCTGCGTGGTGGCGATCGGGCTCACTGTGGTTGGGGCCCGCTGCACCAACTTCTATGATGATGACAGGCGGAACAAAGCTAATATCGGCGTGGCTGGAGGTGTGGTGTTTATTATAGCAGGCCTCCTGTGTGTTATTCCTGTCAGCTTGTCGGCGCACAGCATCATCACAGGTTTCTACAATCCTCTGCCCACCTCGGGGAGGAGGGGGGAGCTCGGGGCCTCCATATATGTGGGCTGGGCGTCTGGAGCTCTGCTCATCATTGGAGGAGGGGTGCTGTGTAGCACTGACAGATGCTGAGGACCAGGAGAAGAGAGAAACGGAGAGTACGGGGCGCCTTTCGTCAAATACTGTAGTTGAATATGTGCAGTAATCTGTTTACTGTAATGGACTTTAGAGTTATTCAACCTTAGTCAAATGCAATAATGACAGTTTATCTCTAATCTGTGTAAATTATTAAAGTGTGTAGCAAATGTGGAGTGAAAAGTGAATGGCATGACCAGGGAATGCAACTTTTATGGTTGTTTTTAAAGTAAAGGATGAACAAATTAAGTTAAGTTGAGCCAATAATTGTATAATGTGATATTATAGGATGTTAACTGTAAAAATATGTTTGATACAGAGATCTGAGTTAATGTAATCATTTTTTATTTGTGAAGAACACTATAGACGATGCAAGAGTCATCCGTTAGAAATATGATTGGTTTTATCATAATTTTAAACATTATTTCTAAACGGTCTGTTTCTAGAAATGTGGAGGTATAACTTTAAGAATCTTAAAACAGAAACATCTTGATAAAAGTTATTTTTTACTCTTTGTTGTTGTTGTGAAATTAGTTGAATTGTACATGGAAAAAACTAAACAATTCTCTGGTAGACTTTTTCTAATCTTGTCCCCTAGTATTGAGTAATTGAACAATGTGTTTGGCATGCTTTGCCAACATGCTTTGTATGTTTTTATGTTAACAAACCATTAAATTCACTTTGTATATTTAAAAACTTCTGCATTATTGTCTCTAACATTATTAAAACAACTGAAAAATGTTTTCAAGCTCAAAAAAGTTTAGATACACATGATGCAAGAAAAGAGAAGTAATTGTAACCTCGAGGATATCCTGTTCTCTTTATCAGCCATTTCAGTTTGAAAGCCTGAAGAACTTGCTATGTTTGTAGTGTTTGACATATGGACTGCCGATGTGGCGTCGGACATCTTTTGTGGGAGCAAAGGCACAATTGGTGAGTTGATTTTGTGCATCTCAGATAAGTTTTATGTCACCCCCCCAAAAAACTTTCCTTAGTTAAATTTGATCATCAACCATGTTTTTTTTCACTAAAACAAATACACTTTGTACACTTGAAATAATACATTCTGAATCAGCTAAACAAAAAAGTTTGAAGACGTCAAAGTCGTGCAAACTTTGACATGAAAATGCTGCGTTGCATTGAAAAAGCTCAGTTTCCTCTATATAACTTAAACATCATGACTAAAAATAAAATACCAAAAGACTCTAATAGGATTTTTGAAGTATGCACCAATACATGACTTTAACATCTTTCAAACTTAAATTGGACCTATCATGCAAAATGCACTTTTGTACGTCTTTTATACATGAATACGTGTCCCCGGTGTGTCAGGGAACTCACCAAGTGTCAGAAACACAGGACCCTCTCTCTTTTTCTCATACCAAATCTCTAAAAAACTGGGGCTGCACGGAGCTGATTATTATTGAATTTTTTCTGACCCCGTCCAGAAAGGGTCGCTCCGCCTATATGGGCCAAATCATCCACATATCAGGA
>NW_011351428.1:87261-87515 GCF_000735185.1 Notothenia coriiceps | reverse complement strand
ATAAGTTTTATGTCACCCCCCCAAAAAACTTTCCTTAGTTAAATTTGATCATCAACCATGTTTTTTTTTCACTAAAACAAATACACTTTGTACACTTGAAATAATACATTCTGAATCGGCTAAAAAAAAAAAAGTTTGAAGATGTCAAAGTCCTGCAAACTTTGACGCATGAAAATGCTGCATTGCATTGAAAAAGCTCAGTTTCCTCTAAATAACTTAAACATCATGACTAAAAATAAAATACCAAAAGACTA
>NW_011351428.1:58981-84840 GCF_000735185.1 Notothenia coriiceps | reverse complement strand
AGGCATGGACCAAATTACTCACACAGACAATGGTGCGCGAGCGAGAGAGGAGAGTCGGGGTTTGATCAAAACCGACTTCTTCTAGAGTGGGCTTGAGTGACTGGCTTACCCGTGTACACACACACAGGCGCTACCACCACTACGTTAAGGGGAAAACCACATTTCTAGTGACTTTTTGTTTTGTTCGATAAAGCCACACACTCTTATACAGCACACACACACACACTCACATTTAACCTGCCGAACAGAAAACGAGGAGCAATTCTGAATGACTTACTATATGTTTCCCTCTCCATACGGATGGTAGGTCTTACATCAAACACATATTAGGTGTCGCCAACACACATTTTCGCTCGGACCCTCAACGGGCTCCGGCATAAGGTCCATCGAGAGCAGCTGGGTCCTCCGTTAACCTACCTATTCTAGTTTAAACTGTGGAGCCAAGTGGGACGGAACATCAGGTGTGTACTTAGGCCATCCAACCTGGGCAGCCTGAATGCATGGTCCGTGGACTGCCACCCGTTGTGGTCAGTGACCCACCTGAGAAAGATAAGTGAGGGTAGAGATCTGTTATCGGACTTCGACGGCGGACTTGTTAAAAGGAGGACACAAGTCCGTGCAACAGCAAAAGCTATAAGAGGAGCCAGGGGGGCCAGCGAAGTATTTGTAGTAACTATAACAAGACAAACGTAAGCTATATTAGCTCACTCTGCAACACAGTCTTCAGACAGAGCTTCATCATGGTGTCCAGTGGAAGACAGATTTTCGGATTTATCCTGGCTATCATCGGCTTTTTGGGGAGCATCGTCATCTGCGCTCTTCCCACCTGGAAAGTCACAGCCTTCATCGGTGCCAACATCATCACTGCTCAGGTGATCTGGGAGGGTTTGTGGATGAACTGTGTGACCCAGAGCACGGGCCAGATGCAGTGCAAGATCTACGACTCCATGCTGGCTTTGCCTCAAGACCTCCAGGCTTCCAGGGCACTCGTCATCATCGCTATCATCGCAGGCTTCTTTGGGCTCATTCTCGGCTTGGCAGGGGGCAAGTGCACCAACCTTATAGAAGACGAAACGGTAAAGAGCAAAGTGGCCATCGCTTCAGGAATCATCTTTATCATCGCAGGCGTCATGGTGCTGATCCCCATCTGCTGGACTGCCAACACCGTCATTCGTGATTTCTACAACCCCGTCATGTCCAACGCTCAGAGGAGGGAACTGGGGGCCTCGCTGTACCTCGGTTGGGCCTCCGCAGGGCTGCTGATCCTGGGCGGGGGGCTCCTCTGCAGCTCCTGTCCCCCCAGAGTTGAGAAGGACTACGATGTGAAGTACGCCAAGACTCGGTCTGAGCACAGCAGCAAGGCCTACGTTTAGATCTACAGCAGGAAGCAGAATTGGGACAATCTGTTTTAAAGAAATAAGAGTTTATATACGTTTCCCTTTCTGTTTGACCCATGAAGTTAAGTCAGCCATCTAGAATGACAATGCTCATAATGTGTTCAAGTAAATATGATGAGTGTGTGGCTTTAGCATGGGTTTTTGTCTTTTGGATGCAAGTTGTTGTCTTTAGAAAGTTTATAATATTTTCATTTTTGTATTTCTCTATATGTGAATACACACCAGTATTGACACAATTGTACTATTCATTTTTAAAATACTTTCACGTGCTCCATGATGTGTGAGATTTAAAATATGGCTGCGATATATTAAAGCTGCCTGTGTATTACATATTTTCTGTCTAAGACTGATGTTTTATCAAACTAGACGATTGATGATTATGTGACTGATTCACAATATCTGTTTAAGTTATAATTGTCTTCAGATTTTATCTCTGTATTAATGTATAACGTTAAAATGCAAGTAATTTATAATGTATTGTTTTTTCAGTTATGACAAATACCTTGCTGAGCAGTGGATCTTTTTTTTGAAGTGTTCATGACAGAATCCTTGTAAACAGGTTGTGTGAAAATGTGTGCTACGAGCCAAAGAAATGTTGCTAAATAAAAAGAATGAGCCATAACTGTGTGTGTGTGTCTGTTTGTAGTATTATTTATTTGTATTATCTTGTTGGTGTGATCCTCTTTGTAAACATTTGCATGATGGAGAGGATATAATATTACAAATAAAGGTATATTTAGTTTGTAATTACTTTGTTTGTGGACATATTAATTGACACAAAAAAGATATCCCATAACTTTATTTTAAGCCTCATTAGAAGATTTTCCATCACATAGAGACAAGAACACTGAATGCACAGTTAGTAGTCAAAAAGGTGATGTCTCACTCAACATTTTTCTATTGATTTGATCAGATTCCGTGTGTGTGTGTGTTTGTGTGTGTTTGTGTGTGTGTGTGTGTTTGTGTGTGTGTGTGTGTGTGTGTGTGTGTGTGTGTGTGTGTGTGTGTGTGTGTGTGTGTGTGTGTTTGTGTGTGTGAGTGGGGAGTGGTTCTGTATGTTTCAAACAGGTTTATCTACAGACTGGCCACAGCTAGAATGAAACTGGTTTTGTCTCCCAGGAGATTGTGTTTCACATCTTTCTCCTTTTGTTACATGAATGCGTGCACGCAGGATGTGTATAATCACACACACTGAGCCCCAACAAGTGTTACATTTCTGAATAGAATCAGATTTGCAATCCATTTTCAGTGAGTATGCAGGGAGATGTTGTGTGAACAGTATAAGATGTGCATCTCATAAATATGATGATTGCCCAGAAGCCTATCATTCTTTCTGCTTCATCCAGAGCTTTTAGTTTCCAAAATAATCTCGTCAGACCAAGATAATGAGGGAGGGAATAGATGATGTCACAATTTCACAGCTGCCTCTCTCTCTCTCCCTCTCTGTTTTCCTCTCATCCTCCTCCCCCTTTTGTTTCCCTGTAGAGTAGGTGTGGTGCATCCACACCTGAGCAACCAGTAGCACACAGGCAGCCTCTCAGATGACAGACGAGAAAGAGCACTCTCAGGTAGAGAACTAAGAAGAGAGAGGGAGGAGGGGACAGCACTTATGGATATGAGGTAGGAGGGACAGAGACAGAAGACAAGCTGGCTGTAAACAAATACACTGAGGCTGAACACAGACACACCCGGAGTCGCCTTAAAGCTGCTGGAGGCTGGACGCACAGCAGAAATAGTCGCATTCCTGGGACTGATACAACATTACAACTCAGGCAAGAACGAAATGGAGGCTGTGAAAAACGCAACATTTCACATTGAGAAAGACTGACACAGAAAGAAACAAGAGGAGAGTCACAAGGAGCTAGAGCAAAAGAAGCTCCACAGAGAAGAATAACAACTTTAGAGCAATTTCAAGGGTCTGTGAGGATTCCTCCCTCCACCTCGACGTCATGGCCTCCACAGGGATGCAGATGCTGGCCAGCGCCTTGTGCCTCATGGGCTGGGCAGGGGTCATCATCAGCTGCATAATGCCAACATGGCGGGTCACGGCCTTCGTGGGAACAACCATCGTCACCTCGCAGACCATCTGGGAGGGCATCTGGATGACCTGTGTGGTGCAGAGCACGGGGCAGATCCAGTGTAAACCTTACGATTCTCTCCTTGCTCTCAGCGCAGACCTACAGGCGGCCAGGGCTCTCATCGTCCTCGCCATCGCCACGGGCGCCGCAGGCCTCATTCTGGCCTTCGTCGGAGGGAAGTGCACACGTTTTTTGGACGAGGAACGAGGCGGGGTTAAGGGCAAGGTGGCTGTAGCAGCAGGGGTCGTTTTGATTGTAACAGGGCTGCTGTGTTTGATCCCAACCTCGTGGGCGGCAGGGTCTGTGGTGAAGAAATTCTACAGCGCCGCCATAGATGCTCAACGTAGGGAGATCGGAGCCTCCATCTACATCGGCTGGGGAGCGTCCATCCTGCTTATGCTGGGAGGGGGGTTGTTCATCAGCTCAGCATGCCCCCTCAAAGCAAACGAAGCAGACAAGAGCCCTTCTGTCCGCTATTTGGTGGTCCGCTCCTCCAACGGGTCCACCAAGCCAGGTTCCCAAGGCAACAGAGTACCAGCAGCAACATCTCAGCCTGTCGGAGGTCTTCCAAGGTCTCAAGGCTCATCAACAAAACCTCCTCTGTACACAAGGCCGCCCTGGGAGGACCAGCCGGACCAGGGCTCGAGGCTGGAGTCCGAAAAATCATGGGCACCATCGACAAAGTCTCAGATGAAAAGACTGGACTCTGCAAAGTCTGAACACAGTGATACGCCGTCTACGAAGTCTCAGCTAAAACGAGCAGAAGAAGAGAATGTTTCAGTTGAGAGTGGCAATGAGGATGCATCCTCAAATCCAACGAGGACATACCTATGAAATAAAATCACACATGCGTACTTAAGTTTACCACAAATTACAAACTTTTTTATTTTAAGGGTGATTTAGAAGAGGTAGTTTACTTTTTGTGTGACTGTTTACTGGTGAAGAATAGTTGATTGGATTTACATACCGTTTTTTTATACTCCACCGTGTTGCTTTTTTTAGAGGACAAACGGGAAAAGTATAGTTTAACTATTCATCCATATGAAGGAGAATAGCAGCTTGTTATGTGCACTTAAACTGAACCTAAAACAAAGTGCAGTGTCAAATAAAAGTAGGTGAAAGTAAGTATGCATTTGCTTTATGGAATTGATCGTTGGCCTTATTTTAAGAAGTTCAATTTAAGATGTATATCATTACACCTGTACCAGTTTTTGCTCTGACTGTTTCAATGCACTAAAATGATAATGAATCTGTCTGTGTTATGAATTTTACTTCAGACTTTTTAGTTTGCTGGTTTCTGCTTGATGCACAGTAACCTGAATGCAACATAAGAAATGAAGAAACAAGATATTTTTGCTCTTTTTCTATCATTCATTTATATTGATTAGATTGTATTTTTATTATTCATGTGAGCGATCATTTGATGAGCTATACGACAATGAAAAACTTAACTTATTGAAATGTAAAGGTTACACTTTTTGGATTTAGCTTCTGCTTTTTGTTACAACTGTGAAAAGTTTTGTATTTTATTTGTACACATGTGACTATACAATTGTATGTTAACTTCTCAATAAATGACTTAAATGTATATAATTTGATTGAGAAAGTATTTTTTCCCTGATCTAAATGTCACAAATGACCTGAAAAGAGCCTTTCCTTTCGAGTACACAGCATCCCCCGGCCTTTCATTCCTCTTCATTTAAATCTACAGGACAAACTGGTTTGACAGAGAGTGTGTTTACAACAGGTGAGCAGGGTGAGATGCACAGTATGTTTGTAGAGCATTCAAACTTAGTTTCAGTGGGTTTTGCTTATTCAAATGTGCAGTATCTAGTCATATTATAAAGCTGCTAAGTTTTACTTCAGGAATAATATGTGTTAGATTAATACATGACATACACCTGTACAATTTGAACTACATAGATAAGAAATAAATACATGTTGTAAGGTAGGCTAATGCAAACATAAAACTGCACTAAACAAGTCAATATAAAAAAAAAAGTAATATTTGGCTGTAATCCATGACCACCTGTTTGGCAACTCAACCATAGGATTGATATATGCAGGTTGTCTCATAGTTTAATGAAACCCTGCCATCTAGTGATTAGTGTACACACATCAGACTCAGCAAGATCAAATTGCCCAACAATAGATCTATCCCCAATCTACCGGCAGACGTATTACAGCCCAATTAGGAAGATTCCAAATCTAATGCTTTGAACTTGCCAAAAAAAAAGAAACAACTTTCTGTTGTTAGTGTGTATTATCACACAGTAATATGTGTACAAATAAAACTTGTGTTGCTTTTGTACTTTGCTGCAGGACTTATAGTACACATGAGCATGTTTCTTGTAAGTCTGTAAGTCTGTAAATTCAATTTGCATCACCATCGTCACCCTACATACCACTAAATCAATTACTAACACTAAAGTAGTGTTGTTTGATACAAGACAAGTTGCCCCATTTTCTATTGTCTATGATACATTACAGACATGACATGACAGTTAATGACCTTTATAAGTTTGATCCAGATTCACATCATTTACAGTAAGTGAACATCACTGCCCTGCAGGTAAAGTTTGGATACAAACACTTACCGGTAATGATAACAAGCTACACTTAAATTACTCTTTTATTTATTTGAATATTGCTGTTGTGAGATGAAACAAGAGGAACATCAGATTCAGAATAACATATTTGATACGTGTGCAAACAATTGTAGAACTACATCAGAATTTTAAGAGTAGCATCTTAAGAATCAAAGTGTATCAATAAAATCAGAGTTGGTGACAAATCAAACACTCAGCAGCCTAAATAACAACATCCTCACAGTGGGAAGAGAAGAGCTCCGCTGAAGGTGCTTTGGTTACTGCCGTCGTCATACAGAACGTGGGTAGCCGGGAGAGCAAGGTGAATTTCATCTCCTGCCATCAACTCCAAGATAACAGAGTTAGTGAAATACTTATAAAGTTGATCTTCCTTCCACTCCACATTGAACATAATGTTCTTGTTGTTCTTGTACACATATACACCCATAAGACCTGTGTGGTGACCACACACAGTGAACTGGAAGTAGTAGACTCCTTTGACTGGTGCTTTGAAGAAACCTAAAGAGTAGAAAAAGGAAAATGTAACACTTGATTTAGGTAGGGTTAAATTACCACATATTGTCATGCCACCCACAGAACATTACCTGTACCTGCATTGTAAGCATTGCCAATGTTGGTGAAGACCTTGCTGAAGTTCAGTGTGGTGTCCGTGGTGAATGGGCCGACATATCCTGCATCAGTCAGAGCTGTGTAAAAGGCCACCTTTGTGTTCGCTATTAACAAAAATAGTCAATGCATGATATTGTTAACTTGACCAGGACTAAAAAGGTTTGTGTGTGTGTGTGTGTGTGTGTGTGTGTGTGTGTGTGTGTGTGTGTGTGTGTGTGTGTGTGTGTGTGTGTGTGTGTGTGTGTGTGTGTGTATACGGAGATTACAATCTTCACCTTTATTTAAATTCTCCAGCTTGTCAATCCTTTTCTTGCTATCAAGAAGTTCCCTCTCACTGCTGTTCAGTCTTCTCTCCATCTCTGAAATGAATGCAACAAAGTGAATAACAGAGTTGCAAACTGCTAACATGCAAAACAAATGATATACAGTATGTTGATACTCATCTTATCTGTTGAGCCAGCACTCAAATGATGAGTTCACACACGTCAATCAAACTAAAAAAAAAAATCAACACTGAACGGGAAAAGTGAAAACTCAGTACCTGAGTCATGTTTTTGCAGCATCTGCACCATGCGTCTCAGTTCCTTCATTTCCAACAAGATGTCAGGCGAGGTTGTGTTTGTGGTCTGCTGGGTCCATTCCTCCTGAAGCTCGCTGCTCTCACCCTCCTCACCGAGGCCTCCACTCTCCCCCTGAGCCCTGGACCCACACAGGCCAAGCAGCAACACCAGCAAACCAAAAGCAACCCTCATTCTCGAGTTATAGGTCTGCACAGGCACAGGGGTGGAGATCTTATATAGTCTCCAAACTTCAGCTGGCTGAGCGAATGGGAAAAACAACAAGTGTTTCTGTTTGATAGTCTCATTCAAGGTGAGAAATTCAAGCTGCTTCAGGCTGGTGGAACACTTTTACCGTGATAAGCGCTTTTTCAGTCACAGCTGTGCATACACTCTGTTTATTAATACACACACAGACAAACACACACAATCAAACAACCGTTTCATCAGACCTTTTAGATTGGCTGAGGATCAACAGAGAAGGGAGTCAAACTTTTTTCTTGTTCTCTCAATAGCCTACATTTATAAAATACCGTTCTGTGATAGTTGCAGTATTTTATCATGATTTCTTTCATATATATAATTTGTTAAATCACATAACACCCATATACGGTTAATATCTGTTCTCTTAAGTGCTCTGGTGTTAACACAAATACTCAGTTTGGACAGCAAAGATGCTTCAGATTAAATATGGTCAGGTTTCAGAGAATCATAGATTCCCTCACAATGGATATAAGGTAGAAAACTCCTCGAGCATTTGAGTAACATTTCTTTCGTCACGTAAGCCTACCTTAGATTCACATAAATGATATACCTTGAGATCAAGACAATACAAAATATAAACAACAGTACCTTTTTTTGAGACCACTAGAAATCCTTGTGGCTGTGGGTTTATTTGGCATCAAATCACCTAAGTTTTGAAATCATCAAAATTATCTTCCACAATTTAAATGTTGATACTAATGGTACAAAATAACATTAACGACACAACGCATAATAAATACATCTGTAAAAGTTTGAAGTTTGAGTCTTTTCAGAAACCAATTTTACTGCAATATGTGGATATTTAGTCATAAACATTTCATATCTTAAATGTATTCCTGTGAATAAAGCTTCCCATCTTTAATTTCAGGATTGTCAGGGACGGACAATGTCAAAAATGTTTTGTACATCTACCTTTACTACTATAGTTGTAGTCTCTTATAGAGGTACACAACACCAGGTATGTATCCGTCCTCATGCTCTGACACTGCTCGCTCCCAGTCTTCCACCTCAGAGACCTCCACACATGTCCACAGACCATCGGCCTCCATCTGCTTCAGCTCTCGCTCCAGGGCCTCTTTGTATTCTAAATTGTCCTGGTTTCTTCTGGTAGTCATGCAAACGTAGCCACCTGGTGGAAACAGTTAAGAGTGCAGTGGTGTTTTTGAAGGATCGAAACTTACCAAAAGTGAAGACATAATGATACACAACCGATGATCTGAGCTGCGTTTGATGCAAAATACAAAAAAGACTCTTACCTAGTTTGGTGCACTTGCACAACTCTCTGACGACACCAACCGGGACCTGACCATCACTCAGAGCTCCAACAATCACAACCACATCAAACGAACCTGCAGGTCAAAAAAAGAAAGGGAATAGGTGCAGAGTAAAGAAGTAGCCATATTAATAGCCATAAAATCATGTCAGATAGAGTCTTGCCCAAAATGTGTTTCTAAAGTAGAGCTCACCCAACCCACTTGAGAATAACCTCAGCGATAAATTACATCTTAAATCATTTAAATCATTGTATTACCGCACTCGACAGGTAGTGGCCCCTCTCCCAGCATGCACTGCTTCAGGTCCTGGTACAACCCGCTCTCTCTGGTCAACTCCAACATAGCCTCACTTCCATCAATACCCACAAAGTGTCCAAATCCAAGTTTCTTCATCTGTACAACAGAGACAGTTATGGTTGTTTATCGGTCATACTCGTCAACTCAGTATAACATGGAAAACATTTAAGGATAGGTAATGTGCTGTTCAAGACACAAGACAAAAAAGAGAAAATGTTTTAAATAAAGGTTTTTGATGTAAACAAGAGAACCACTTTTGAATTCAATTGTGATAATAAATATTCACAAACCTACAGGAACATGTTCAAGAAGAGAGGAGATTCAGTGGAAATCTTCTAAAGTGAAACAAACTAAACATCAATCTAAAATAATAGAATATTTTCTAGTTTTATATTTTGGAAATATTAAACTAAATATTACTGTATTCAGACCTTAAGTATGCAGTTTTGATTCTGACTAGCCATATCTATCTTGGGAATGTACCTGTTTGGCCACCAGTCCAGTACCACAGGCCACATCTAACACGACAGCTGCTCCACGATCACCGCTGAAATGGGAGGAGACGCAGTTTGATGCCAGGCTCGGTGCCCGGTACTCCAGAACTGCCACGTCCTACTCAAACCAACGTTTACAAGGAACAGTGGCTTTTAGCACAGACAAAGAAAGTAAACAAGAGCACTGCAAAACCAAATCTGTTAAGATATAGGGGGGGAAAAGGTTTCATTATTGTGGTTTTTTTGGACTGAACAATTTTACTTAGTATTTATTTTCACTTGTTGTTTCCCTTAATTTCTGCAAAGAAATATACTAAATAAGTGAGTTACTTTCCCATAGATGTAACCAGAAAAAAATACTGCCAATAGTTCACTGATGCCCTTTTATTGTACATCAGTTACCTCACCTGATCATAGTTCTCTGCCCATGAATTGTAGAAGTCCACCTTTTCTGCCAACGTGGTGCTTTTATGAGCTGATAAGATATTTGCTTTCACATTTTCCAAAGTGTTAGTGGTGGATGCCATTATACAAACCTGGTGAAAGCAATGACAAAAAAGTAAATGTAAAATGATAAAAACAACATTTGTCATAAGATTTATTTTACTGTGAGCTCAGTAGGCATGGTGATTCTAACAAATCATTAATTTTCTAAAAAGCTGATCAACCCTACTTTTTGGTTTTCATTTGATTTATTTTGTGATGTCATATGTAGCCAAAACAATCTAAAAATATGTCCAAATCAATTCTGATAATAGTGTAAAATGAGGAAAATGTGGGAATGTTTGAAACTAGTGCAACTAATATATCAGAAGCCTATGTTGATTTCAATTGCTTATTGTTGCATTAGTAAATAACTATAACCTATTTTAAAGATTGAACTGCACTGTTCATGTCCGACCTCAACTATGGTTAAAAACACAGCCTGCTGCTACTTCAACCAGCCTTTAAAATAAATAAAAATGCATGTTAGCGACAGAGTTACCTACAGTAGCTTCGATGTTTGTTTCTTCTTCATTAGTTTATCAAGTTGGATCCCTCGGATGTTTATAATTACACACTGTATTTGTATTATTATGAGTGCAGTATTTATTGCTGTGTGGGGTTCGTGGTTTCCGTGTTGTTGCGTTTACGGCCACCGTAATATCTGACACACATGTTTTCATTTAAAAATATAACCTTTAAAAAAGAAATACAAAAGAAAAACCTTGACAACTTGACATAAACAAAACCCCTGCTAGTATACACTCTGAAGAGAATGTGCAAAACTAAAAGCACACACAAAGAGACACACACACAAATACCGTCTACTACTTGGTCATGGAGATTATAAATCAGTAGAAAACTGTTACAGACCACACAAAGGTGGCTGTCTTTTTCAACTCCTTTCTGTCAGACCATAGATGGCACCTCCAGATCCAAAACAATCTAACATTACATTTTCTTTTAAAAGCCCTGGATTTTTATTTACAAAATGAAGCGTTATTTTTTTTGTTTAAAGCTTTTAAAACCCATTTTCCCGACAACCATTGAAAGCGGCATAAATGCTTCCAAATTATTGCACATGCGCAGTAGCTAGTATCCCAAACTGTTGTTCTTGTTCCCACCTGTAGAGCGACTAGTCAAAACAAAAATCTTCTGGAAAGTCGGAGTCCTCCTGATATTAAAAAGCAGGCTAACCCAGCACGTAGCTACCGATAACGTTAGCAAAGTTAATTAAAGTGATATTAAACATAACTTTAATGGTCGTAAAGTAAATTTAGTCGCCACGATTCACTATGGAGACCGTTCAAAAGTTCCGTTTTTTCTACAACTTGTTTTGGTCGGTTTTTATGGAATAGCTGGAATGCTAACGCTGTGTAGAAATATCAGTTAGCTTAGCATTGGACTCACCAACAACACATAAAGCCCCCAGCCTCTTCTGGGCCCTGTTGGACGGCAGGAGTTTGTTATTTTACTCACTGGTAATAGGCCTCTTTTACATTTCAGCTGCATGTTGTGTTTAACAAAGAAGTAGCTGTTTTTGTGTGTCCTGTAAAACCGCTTAAAACAACACATTTCTATCGCCTGAGAGCTAGTTGACCTGCAGCACAAACTCTAAAAACATTGAGTTACCAGTCAGTACGTGTGATTGACAGTATTGGAAAAAGTACTCGGATGTTATACTTAAGTAAAAGTATAAACACTACTGTATAAAAATACTCTGTAAGGCGTACAAATCCTGCATTTTAAATCCTACTTAAGTACAAGTACAAAAGTATTGTCATCAAAATAGACTTGATAGTAGTATTTGCATCTAGATGGATGTATATTAAATTACTGGATTATGTTTATAAATACATTAAATTGTTCTTCACAGCTGTTTAAGGTAGCGCTGATTTGAATAACTGTATATACTGTTGCAGGATGTTCCCCTATACATATATATTATAGTTAATTCATTAGTTTATTCATATTTGGTTTGAGCTCCTAATCTGTATATACTACTGCCAAATAAATGTAGTGGACTAAATGCTAAGAATATTGGCTTCCAAATTGTACTGGAGTAGAGGTATAAAATAGCATGAAATAAAGACACTCAAGTAAAGTACAACTACCCTAAAGTACAGTACTTGTACTTTACTACATTAAACCACTCTAAAATACATCATTCGTACCACGTCTTATCACATTTTGTCCTGAAGGCAGTTAAATGTTGAAATACTTGTACTTTTGTTCTTTTCCACAGGTTCTTTTGACAGCAACACCCTCAAGATGTCTATCCTCGGGTTAAAGAAGAAACAGCCGAAGACTTTTAAAGTCAAAGTTATCACCATGGATGCTGAGATGGAGTTCAGCTGTGAGGTCAGGATTTTTTCGTGCAGTCTTTATACCGAAAGGGTTGCTTTATTCATCTCTGTATCTGGATGGGCTATGTTTTGTTTCATGTCCAGGTCACTGTTTAACCATTGACTTTGTGAATCTGTATTTGTAACCATTTATTAGCTGATACACAATACATTAGACATCTTAGATTTATGGACAAGCTTATTGAAGAATAGCCCAAAACATTCTTGCATATTAGAATACAACTGTTTTGAATTACATCATGATGTTCTAACACATTTTAATGTACACTAACATAAAAATTAGAGTTCAGCTTGTTTCCTCATTTATGTATATGCCTGCCACGTCTTGTCTTGTGATCAACTTAGCTAGAACATGATTGACCCATTGAAACGTTGTAAACATTTGCTAAGGGAAATAATCTCCCTGCTTTTTACTCGATAATATTGATTCGTTTTTATTGTTATTGAAGGCATCCTTTACTTTTCAGGCCCAACTCACCTATACAATACTGAAAAACCCTCACAAATCAGTCACATCAATATCTGACCATGAAGACTAAAGGGATATTCTGTTTTAGAAAAAAGAAATCACTTTTTTGGTTGATTTAAACAGTTGGGAATACAGAGCAGCAGCAACACATTAACAACACTCTGTTGTTCTCAGGTCAAGTGGCAAGGCAAAGACCTGTTTGACCTGGTGTGTCGCACCGTTGGTCTGAGAGAGACCTGGTTCTTTGGACTCAGGTACACGGTGAAGGACACCTACGCCTGGCTGAAACCAGAGAAACGGGTGAGTGAAGGAGTGAAGGTCAAATGGAGCAATGAGGATTATAGAACAAAACAAGATACCAGACGTCATGGGGTTCAAATAGTATCAACAATGCATAGTCAGATTAGAAAGATGAGGCTAACTAAATGAAGGCTGTAACAAACACAATTATCCATTTACAGACATTTCGTATTTTGTTTCTATAATGTAAACAATATCCATCCAAACACACAATCCAAAGGTGCCTCTTCAAATTGTTTGTCTTATCTGAAAAACAATCAAAGAAAGTGTTCAGTTTGTAATTATATAAAACAACAAACTTTGCATAAGAAGGAGTTAATGTTGGTCAATTCTCCTTTCTCTCGTTCATTGATTATTCTAATGATTGATGAATTACCGTATTGCTATCAAGTTATTACATAAATACTAATCATGCACTTCTGGCTAGGACTGCTCGATTATGGCAAAAATCATAATCTTGATTATTTGGGTCAATAATTGATATCACGATTATTGAAAACGAATATCCATTTACTTTGAAAACATCCATTTATTGAAAAAAACCAATTTGAACAGTATGTTTTTAACAGTTGATTACCCTGAACGTTAAGTATAACTCAACTGAAAAACCGATCGTTTTATTTCGATGATGTTGTTTTCAAAATCGTAATTGCGATTTAAAATAGGATTAATTGAGCAGCCCTACTTCTGGCTTTAGTGAGTTTGGTCTGAAATGATGGTGCTTATTTGTTCTCTAAGGTCTTGGACCAGGAGGTTCCCAAGGACTCGCCCATAACATTTCATTTCCTGGCTAAATTCTTCCCAGAGAAAGTAGAAGAAGAGCTCGTCCAGGAGATAACTCAGCACCTCTTCTTCTTACAGGTAAGCCTTGAAGTGATCCTTTTTGTGTGTGTGTGTGTGTGTGTGTGTGTGTGTGTGTGTGTGTGTGTGTGTGTGTGTGTGTGTGTGTGTGTGTGTGTGTGTGTGTGTGTGTGTGTGTGTGTGTGTGTGTGTGTGTGTGTGTGTGCGCGCGCGCGCGCGACGACGACGACGAGTGTGTGTGTGTGTGTGTGTGTGTGTGTGTGTGTGTGTGTGTGTGCGCGCGCGCTCCCCTCAGGCTGTTGTAATATTTACAAAGATTTTGAGAACATGTTTGTTGCCGAATGAAGATGTGTCCTTGGTTTAATTAATACATGTTCCACCTACGGAGATCAAGCGCCTATCATGAGCCAATTTAAGAAAGAAAACCATTTTTAAAATGAATACATGTTCCTACGTGTCTTCAAATTCTTTTATAGGTCAAAAAGCAGATATTAGATGAAGAGATATTCTGTTCCCCTGAAGCGTCCGTCCTGTTGGCGTCCTATGCCGTCCAGGCCAAGGTAAGAAAGCTTCATGTTCCTACCTTCAGGTATGCTTTTGGCCTGAAAATTAAATGTCATGTTTTGACCAGCTTTATACAAAGTATCTCTCTGTGTATGGACCGCACAGAATATACGGCGCACTTTAATAAGACTTAAAAAGTATTCAAATCATTTTCTCCCTTCTGGGTACCGTCTTTTGTCTTCATAAGAAAACGGCAGGAGATCAGATCAATGTGTTTTTGCAAACAATTAATATTTTATTTACAGTTAGACTTACATATAGTTTGCTAATATGCAAAAGTAACGTCCACATCTTTTTTAATTGTTCTCGTTTCCACCCCTTTATTCTCAATGACAGTATGGGGACTATGACCCAAGTTTCCATAAGCCGGGCTTCCTCGCACAAGATGAACTTTTGCCCAAAAGAGTAAGTGCACATTTCAAATTGTTGTTATTTGTTGTTATTATCTGCTTAATATACCTAATTGGTAGATCAATGACACATTGTTTGTTTGTGTGTATGCAGTACATAATGTGTATTCGTCTGATCCTGTAGGTTTTGATGCAATACCAAATGACGGCGGACATGTGGGAGGAGAAGATCACGGCTTGGTACGCCGAGCACAGAGGCATCGCCAGGTAGGACCCACCCGGGGGGGTTTTCTGAAATTCAGCATGTAGAGAGAAATGAGCCCCTGCACAGAGACAGTCTTCCTGAATACAGTAGTTAAAATGAGATAAATTCCCTTCTTTATTTTTACATCGTCCATACAGGGATGAGGCTGAGATGGAATACCTTAAAATCGCTCAGGACCTTGAGATGTACGGTGTCAGCTACTTCGCCATCACTGTGAGTGTTATTATGGTGCCTTTTATGGTATTTACAAAAAAGATATATACATCAACTTTACTGTTACTGTTGTTTCAATTCACAGCAAAATAAGAGGGACACAGACCTGCTACTCGGAGTGGATGCTCAGGGTCTCCACATCTACAGCCCCAACAGCAAACTCAACCCCAACAAATCCTTCCCCTGGAGCGGCATCCGCAACATCTCTTACAGCGAGAAGGAGGTAAATGCAGCGGACTGTCTTTTCCGGTCTTTCATCGAGCGTTTTTCTGTCACATCCCTCTCAATTAAGAAAAGCGGGAAAATGGGGGTATGAATATGGTGTGGAAACAACAAGTGGGCTTGTTTAACTGTATTGAAATTGCAAATCCATACATGATTTGTTCTCTTACTATAGATACAATTTACAACACAACTGCCAAGAAATCCTTTTTAACCCCATTGGAACAACACTTCTTTACCGTTGTAAAGGCATGAAAGCTGTGCTGTATGTCCAAACAATGCTCACTTTTTCTTTCGGTTAGCTTTCGTTTTTTCATTAGCTCGATGTCGGCACAAAAATCTAAAGTGTGGCTGCATACGACTGCCAGTCTGAATGGTGGGGTCTGTAACCACTGCACGGTTTCTTTCTGGGAAAGGCGGCAACACATCCAACCTCTCAAAACATTTGCTACTGTCACATAAAATCAGAGTACAGGAATGTACAGTCTTCAAGCCCGTGTTGTCAAACGTGTTTTTCATTGTTTGTTCAGTACTAAAAGGTTGAAGTCCCACAATTAATTGTAATATTCATTTGACATGTTTCAGGGGGTCCGCGGGGTCTTAAAAAGTATTAAAAGTTGATAAATAAATTTAGAGAAAATTAAGGCTATTAAACGGCATTTTCCAAGGTATTACATTTTGTAGCTTGTTTTCTATAAGTATATAAATGGTCCAAAGAGGTTGTATTCTACAGTTTGCCTGAATGTAATCATTGCGTAGGTGTGTAGTGTGATTCTGTGTAGTTTATTTATGGCATCCCGTTGGATTTGACGTCATCTGAACAGGACATCGCACGCTCACTGCTTGATAGCACGAGAAGCTCCGTTTACGCCGGTTGTTAAATAACATCGTTATGGGGAAATGCAAGTTTGCGTCCAAATGGTTGGAAGAGAAGGAGGAAGGACAATCTATACTGTGTAGATAGTAAATGTGAGGTCAAGTGTGTCGCCAAGGTAACTGGTTAAAACTCAAAGTGGCGATGAGGTCTTAAAATGTATGGAAAGGGTCTTAAAAAAGGTCTTAAAAGGGATTACATTTGACTTCAGGATTCCTGCATATACCCTGTGTTAACTACAGTATATCATAAAGCGCTTCAATTTTTCCCTTATGCAACATGAAAGTATCACGATATGTATCGGTATCGTTCAGTGGTATCGGTATCGTAAAAAAGTCAACGATATGCATCCCTATGTCCAAACAATGCTCACTTTTTCACTTTCCCATGTTGCAGTTCACCATCAAACCCTTGGATAAGAAGAAAGATGTTTTCAAGTTCTACTCCTCTCAACTGCGTGTCAACAAGCTGGTTGGTCGGCCTCTTCCTGAATGTTCCACTATAATACGTTTAGAGCTATATGAAGTTAGGGTACCACTTTACAATAAGACTACCCTTATAAAGGATTCATAAAGGGTTCGTAATCAGGTTATGAATTAGGTTGTAAACACTTTATTTAGTCAACACAGGCTCACTATTTGGCAAGATGACTAAGTCTTATGTTGGCTACTTAGCGAGAATCAACTCAGTGAACAACAGATACCAAGGATGCTCGCTGATGAAGAAGACGAAGTAAGCTAAGTAACCAATATAAGACTATTTGGCAAGCAACCGGTCACAGTTACCCTGTTTATCTCATATAAAAGCTCATTAATGACTTCTAAAGTGTTCACAACCTAATTAATAAATGAACTACAAACTATTCGTAAACCCTTTATAAGGGTAGCCTTATTGTAAAGTGGTACCGAAGTTAGATATTTACTGTCTGGTCCCTCCTGTGTCTTCAGATCCTGCAGTTGTGCATTGGTAATCACGATCTATTCATGAGGAGGAGGAAGGTGGACTCCATTGAAGTGCAACAGATGAAGGCTCAAGCGAAAGAAGAGAAGGCCCGCAAGAAGGTCAGTGCTCCCAGCTTCACGCGAGCAATAAGAAAAACATTGTTCACAGTATGAAGGGTTGCTGGTGTAAACCTTTTTGAACTGGTGGTAAACTATTATTACCACTAGGTGTCACACTTGACTCAGCAGCTGCCCATCCCTTCTTTTCTTGTACATGATATCTCCTCTATGTTTTGATTTAAAGATCCAAGATGGTGGTACTCGCAGACTAATTACATTACATTGTATTTAGCTGACGCTTTTATCCAAAGCGACTTACAATAAGTACATTCGACCAAGAAGATACAAACTTGAAGAAAAACAGAATCATATAAGTACATCAGGAATCCAGAATGTATGAAATTTTGGTTTTTTAATTGCATTACAGAAAATAAAGAACTTTATCACAATATTCTAATTTTCTGAGACAGTCCTGTAAGTGCTTTGTTAGTAATTATATCGCTCGAAGTGGAGTCTAAAGAGATGAGTTTTCAGTCTGCGCCGGAAGATGTGTAAGCTATCTGCTGTCCTGATTTCAATGGGGAGCTCATTCCACCATTTTGGAGCCAGGATAGCAAACCCACGAGTTTTTGCTGATGGGAACTTGGGTCCCCCTCGCAGTGCGGGTGCAGCGAGCTGTTTGGCCGATGCAGAGCGGACAATCTTATACGTTCAAAATGTTCATAGTGTTGTATTTCAGTTTTAATTAGAGTTTTAGTAGGACACAACGGGCTGCAGGTGAATCCACATTTGAATCATCCTGTCATTTAGCTTGTAGTGTAAAACAAGTTGGATTTGAGACACAAACGTTGCTTCTTATGCATCTGCCATTTGTAATATCTGTATCTGTTTGTATCAAAATCACAAATAGCTGTTAGCCCTTTTTTATCAAATCAGACGCGTTAAGGCTTTTACACTGAACCAGTAAAACCAGAAATTGATCCAACTCTAGACACACACCATGCATACATATAGAAACTACAGTTTTATTTATCATCACTGATCAAGCTTGGTTCTCTTTGCTTACATTACTGAGTTTCTTGCCATCAATTTAGATGGAGCGGCAAATCCTGGCACGGGAAAAACAGATGAGAGAAGAAGCAGAACGGGCAAAAGAGGAGATGGAGAGAAGACTCTTCCAGCTGCAGGACGAGGCGCGGCTGTCCAACGAGGCTCTGGTGAGAGCTTCATCCTCCACATGAAATAACTGTTGAAACAAGCTTTCTTGATGAACTCCCGTTTGGCTAACGAGCTTTAAAAACCTTCTTGTTAACTGGATACCATTGCGAAGCCTAATGTCTCCATCATTCCTAATAATGGCTATTTAAATGTTCCAATGTATTTTCTCCAGCTTCGCTCTGAGGAGACGGCGGACCTGCTGGCAGAAAAGGCTCAGATTGCAGAGGAGGAGGCCACGCTTCTGGCCCACAAAGCTGCAGAAGCTGAGCAGGACAGGCAGAGGTTAGAGGTCACGGCCATGAAGACCAAGGAGGAGAAGCGGCTGATGGAGCAGAAGATGAGGGAGGCCGAGCAGCTGGCCGTCAAACTGGTGGAGCAGTCTGAGCGGAGGTCATTAGATTTAATAACTTCCATCTTTTCTAAGTTCCATTTCTCTTATTTTTCAATCAAAATACATAAATAGTTACCATTTAGGTAAATCTGCATTCTTCTGCTTGTGATACCTCTAGTGCACAAAATGGCGGCCCGTGACGCTGTGACGTTAAGTTGCCGCTTGCAATTATGCCTTTACAAGCTTCAAAGTTGCATTATCATCTGAATTTAGCGAAACAAGTTTAATATTCTAAAAACCAAGACTTTGTTTATTTGAAATCAGATGAAAACAAACTGTCACGGACCCTGCCGTGTTATCTATGATTACGATACGCTTTTCATTCATCATTTCAGCGGGAGGGAGGGAGAGCGGCGCTGAGGAACAGGGGTCTGTGTGGACATTCCCCTTATTACGCGTCAGCAGAGACAGGCTACAAGTGTCTTAGCTAGGTTCAAGTTAGATAACTAATGTCAGGGTTAGTGTTCATGACTCCATGTTTATGTCATCTTAATGGTTCATCTCAATGCACACACACTTTCCGTGCTTTCAAATCGTTTTATTCCACTGTTAAATAACCTGTTCAATACAAACATGCCACTTGTAAAAATGAAATAACATTTCTGTGAACTGATATTTATTTAGTGAGCTTATTAGAGGATGTTCCCTGAAAGATTGTAAAATGTCAAAATCAGACTTCATTTGTTAATAATTACATACAATTCATGGAGTGTGTGTGTGTGTGTGTGTGTGTGTGTGTGTGTGTGTGTGTGTGTGTGTGTGTGTGTGTGTGTGTGTGTGTGTGTGTGTGTGTGTGTGTGTAGTGAATCTGCGGCCCCCTGGTGGCCAGTACATACACTATGTGGCCCCCACCACCATCCAAGTTGCCCATCCCTGTGTTTGTTAGTAACAGTGTCTTCCTTCAGCCTTGACCTAATCAAAGCTCTGGTTCCAGATTGAAGGAGTCCGACCACCTGAAGCAGGACCTGACGGAGGCGAAGGACGCCGAGCGGAGAGCCAAGCAGAAGCTGCTGGAGATCACCAAAACGACATATCCTGTGAGGCGATGATCATACTGCGGCGCTTTGTGACGAATCCAAGTTAATACAGTGCAAATGTTTTATTAGCTACGGCCATTTATCTATCTATACAATATACTTTTGACACTATGAAGCCTGACTCTGTGACCGTTAGTGCATTTAGAGAGGATTACTGTTGTTGTTAAAGCACCCAATGTAAAGCACAACATGAGCTGTTGTCAACATTTTGGACAGAGAAATACAGACAAGGGTTTTGGATTTAGTTGGATAGGAATAGGTACAATAAAAAAAGTTTCATTTGATTTTGTCGCCAAGTATTTGCAGTAGTTAAAATAATTTGTATAATGTATCACTTTCCATTTCCTGCCATGGTGTGTAAACAGACTGTAATGTAGTAGTGAAAACACATTACAGTACTCATTTGACACATGTTTGCTTTCCTTTAGCTCATAGCAGCCTACTCTGCTCCCCCTGCCCCCCTCCCTCCTCCTGAAGCTGCCGACTTTTCCTACGAATCAACGTCCACACGTCTGGACTTCAAAGACTCTGACATGAAAAGGCTGTCCATGGAGATCGAGAGAGAGAGGTGAGTTGACATCCTGTAGAGAAAACACTTTAGAAAGACCGTCCAGATCCGTGTGTGATGCCTTGTGATGCATGAATGCAGGCTGGAGTACATGGAGAAGAGCAAACACCTGCAGGACCAGCTGAAGGAGCTGAAGACGGAGATCGAGTCTCTGAAGATGGAGGAGCAGCAGCAGCAGCAGGCCGGCGTCTACACCCTGCGCCACGAGGCCCGCGGGTACAACCAGGAGCCGGTCTACCTACCTCAGAGCAACGTACGTATCAGCACTTCAGATTACGCTCGGCTGTCATTAATATTACTAATATTTCTTAGTTCTGCTGAAGATGGTTTACCTGTCAGTATGTCTAATAGAGTGAAATAGCTTAAATACTTTATCATGTCTCCCCCTGTGTACCATTTCATAATGATGGGCTCCATGGCAACACTAGGCTTCCTATTTGCATTACTCTAAGCATATCCAAAGAATAATTGATCGTCTTTTAATGGAATCGGAAAGTTATTTCATTATTTATCGTGACACACAATCATGTCATCTTAATTAGTAATGGTGAGTCAATGTGATTAACAAACATTGTTTATATGGATATTTTTATTTATTGATATACTTATGGAGATATTCAATTACTTATACAATTATAAAATCATTTTGTATATAATATTTTTACAGTTGTATCCCATTTGGTAATAGAGAGAGAAAATTCATGATAGCAGGTTTATTTTTCTATCATAATTGCTTTTATATCTGCAAACTTTCTCCTCTATACTTTAATAAACAGATATTCTTTGAGCCAAAAGAGCCACCAGTTTAAAGACAACCTGTTTTGAATATTTAAATATGTAGTTCCCAGCTGATTTAAGATGTGTAGCATATGAAGCACTGTTGTATTCATTTAATCAGTATTGGTGTTTACTTAACTGTGCCAATACTTCTTCTCGTTGTATCACTAAAAACATTTCTTCACACCGGTTTATTCCACGTTTTCTCTTTTTAAAAAACGTGTCTTGTCTTGCAGCGAAACTCTGCGTACATGTCTCAGATGGCTTACTTTGAAGAAGTGTGATCGAGTCCTGCAAGAAACGCAACGTGGGCCCAGCTGTTGTGACTTTTGACCTGACTGAAACAAACACACACTCGCACACATCATGACTGTGCTTTGGGAAGACCATAAATCTGTACCGACAACCAACAGCCACTAGTTGCTACCACCTTCCACACCGCAGCACCTTCTTCCTTTATAAAGTGTTTCTGACACTGATTCAAGACGTGGTGCTGAAGACGGTTCCATGTTGCTGTGTCGAGTTGCTGATGTTGTTTTGTGGTGTTTAAGGGATGCTTAGCTGTGAGATGGTCAGATATCATATCATAACTTCATGACATGTTTTCAAATAATGCCTTAACAACATTTTAGGGCAGGGATTGAGGTTCAAATTCATTGTAAACATGGCTCTAGGCCAGTTCTTCCATTAGTCACCATTGGATGAACACTGAAAATTAACATGTGTAAAAAAATATTTTGTAAATACGGTCACTTTCTTTCAAACTAGCAAAGTGTTTCTCAAACGTGGGAAAAAAAGACCTGAAAGAACCCCGAATTTCAAATTACACATTTCCCAATTTTTGTTTTATAATGTAGTTTTCAACAGTAAAAAAAACAGTAAGGATAACTCTTGATTATTGACAACTTAATGTGTAAATGAAAACAATCTTGCTCATAAAATTATTTGTAAAAATAGTAATCACAACTCACAGAAAGGTCTGAGAAGCGGACGTGTGCAGCAGGGACAGTTTCTAGAGCAGACACTCCATCAAATGTTAAATGCAGTGTTGATCTTTGTTTTGGTGGTTTTGTTTGCTTTTTTAGTTTTTGAGCTGCCTTTACACACAGGTGCCTTTTTATTGTTTCCAGTGCCTCAACAAATAGTAATGTAGAACAAAGCTTGCCATTTGAACTTTGTATCTTTTATATCAAGACTGTTGATGTGCCTTGAACTTTATTTGTTACTATTATGATAAGAGTTACTAAGGTTTGTATTTGCTATCATTGTGCTTATGTGTCTTAGCATTGGGGTTGCCTTCGAGCCCGGGCTGGATATCATATCCTGACTTTTTGACCTTCTGGTTTTCTTTTATTTCCTCAGCTGGTGTACTTCTCAGGGTATTGGAGACAATCAGATATGTGCTTCCCCTGAGATAAACAGCCTTTTTTTTCCAATATTGCTAATGGATTCAAACAGGCTAGCTTGGTTAAATCTAATAGTAGCAAAGTAGAGATTTTAGACATGTTGAGATGAGTAACTTTTCTTACACTAAAGTCCTCATTATATTATTAAAAAGGGAGAGGCTGGATGCCAAATGTACAGCCAGAGATTCTGGGTGTTTATTTTAGATCGACATCATTATGGACCTAACGGAGACAATTGATTGGTTCATTATTGCCCTCATGGTTGGGTTATTAGGCTGACCTTGGTCCTGTGTAAACCGTATTGTGTAAAATGTCCCAGTGAAAGTGTTCTTTTTGTATTTCATCAACACATTTCTTAAGTGCTTTAATTTGAATCTTCAACCTTATTTATTTGTGCTATAAATCCTTAAATAACATCACATGTTTTCTTTGTGGAGGAATTAAATGTTTGTTTTTGTTTTTCCAGACTTGGATTTTACTGCTACTTACTACTACAAAGCGAGTGCTAAAAAAATATTTGACACACAAAACAATATTGTACCTATGGTTTACGTTGAAGTGATTACTATGTAACAATTTCACAAAGTTCTGTCAATTACCTATTTCATTTATCAAGTTGTTTTTGGTGTATATCATTTCAATACAACCGTGGTCATACAACATGCTTTTGTTTTGCCTGATGTTTGTTAGTAGAGGTTGTCCATAGATAATCATTTAATCATCATTGCTTTCTACAGTAAAATGTCATTAGCCGCGGAGCGAAGAACCCATCAAGGCTGAAAAAGTATATTATTTGAATTATAGGATTTTATTTAATGTGTAATCTGCATTTGAATGTGCATCAAAACACACATAATTGCAGATAATCTATTGTCTGTTCAGCTTGCCTAAATTCTATCCAGCATTATTGGAAATGTGTACAAAATGTCATGAAGCAGCCTTTTACTACAGAGAATTACTACTAAACACTTTATGCTTACTAGGATGTTTTGAGAGGAACTGCCATCATTTAGGACTGAAGGATTTACATTTACTGGAGGTATTACAGGTCTTTGCAAGAAGTTCAAACCCCTTTACAACCCTCAATGGCATGAGTTCACTATTTAAGCAAAATGGTCCAGACCCGAAAAGTATTTCTAAAATAGCAAAAATCCTTCGATAAGCCCTGCTGGACTCCAAAAAGGAAAACAAGAAGCTGGTTGCAGAAAATGCTTCTCTGAGAGAACAGACTGTAAGCAAGGAGCTCACCTGGGAGGAAGAGAAAAGGAAGTGTAAGGCAAGAAAAATACGTTGACAGCCTGGTGAAGAGTCCACAAGAGCCAGTCAAAAACAGTTAGAAGAAAAAAAGTAAAGAAAAAGAGATGGAAGTCTGCTCCTTGAGGAAAGTTTGCACTGCCAGAAAATGGAGACCGAGAAGGTAAAAAGAATCCTGGAAGGAACAGCACCATCAGCTCAATGAGATGAAACCCTCCTTTGACAAAGCTGTGATGGAGTTAAAGAAAGAGAGAGAAACAGGGGGCTTGTCACAGAATGAAGAAGCTGCCAGTCCGGAGAATCTGCAGCAGGAATCTGAGAACTTAGTCCTATACTGACTGTACAATTTATACATACTTTATGTAAAAAGTTCCGTACGTGAATAGTGACTTCATGAAGTACCAGACGTGTTTTATCCATTAAGTAAGGTCAGACGTTAGGGAAATTTTACGAAGAGACATGATTGTTTCTGTTTTTTGCGCATCTAAAAAAAGAAAACTGTAAGTTAATACGAAATCCTCGTTCTATAAAGACTACCGCAAATCTATTCCTCACCTCCATGCAAAACCGCATTTTGTAACCTCCGCACCCAAGCTTAGGGGGTGGTGAAGACTGTGGTTAACAACTCTGACTGGCCAACCCCTCGCCGGGCTGTGTTCGTTCCTCCGTCTCCCGCTTGCAAGGTTTTTAATATTTGTGCCCGGTAAATACATTTTATTATACGTGTTTTCAAGTGTGTGTCGGAGTAGGACGCGGACCAAAGTGCCGTTCAGGGGTCGGACGTCGGTGGCTCCGTAGAGTGTGTGTGGGGTGAGTTGTTCTTTGTCGTGAATTTATGTTGTCTGATTAATTTGTGTCGCACTGCCCCTCGGGTTAATTTGTGTCCACTCCCCTTCTCTGTTTTTTGGTCCCCCGGGGTCCACGTGTGTTAGTAGTCGGTGTCTGTACAGTTGTAATAATAAACGTGGGCTAATCGTGAGTTGAGCGACAGGTAGGAATAGGGTCCGTAGGTCTGCCTGTAGAGTCATTATGCCAAATTAGTCCAATTTTCTTTGTGATGAAGTTATTGAATCATATTGTAAACACGTTTATGCGTTACAATTGGACCATGACACGTTAGTGCGATTATTTCGACGTTAAGTGGCGGTTTCGCAGCTCAGGT
Organism: Notothenia coriiceps; assembly: GCF_000735185.1. Classification (NCBI taxonomy): domain Eukaryota; kingdom Metazoa; phylum Chordata; class Actinopteri; order Perciformes; family Nototheniidae; genus Notothenia; species Notothenia coriiceps. The sequence goes on along the minus strand of NW_011351428.1, from coordinate 59,540 downwards.
ATCACGTGCTTCAGCAGCGTCACTATTCTCCTCTTATACTGAGCAAAAGAAGAGAGGGGACGTAATTGGAAGCGAAGTAGACTCGGAAGGGGTAAGAGGGAAAGTCAAAAGTTCCGTTCAAGGAATTCTTCCTAATCAGTCTTATATTTCATAAAAGAGAAAGCTTTCCTAGAAAGTATACAATCTAATTAACAAAAGTTTATTTGACAATACTACATTTGGTCTTACTAGTCGGACTACACCGCATGGACGTCAACTCGTAAAGAGACCCAAGTCCGCGACGTAGAGCAGGGAGTAGAGGGAAAGAGGAACAACTCGGTGAAGAGAAGGAACACCTCGTGAAGAGGGAGGTGGAGAGACGAGACAAAGACGAGTCTACAGAATTCCCAGAGGAAACTACGGTCCGAGTGTGAGCTAGAACTGGGAGCCCTCCTGAAACACCAACACAGACGGTGGACAGAGAGAGACCGCCCAGACGGAGGTCTACAAGGAGAGGTCACGGTAGTGCGGGAAAGACAAGTGACAACTACCGGAGGAGGAAGAGGACCTACTAGGACGA
>NW_011351428.1:35408-58936 GCF_000735185.1 Notothenia coriiceps | reverse complement strand
ATGTCAATTCGGCGAACATAAACATAAATGATCGTGGTGAAGATGATGATTAAATTAGGATTAAAAATCGAGAGCCGGGCTGCATTTCCTCCCGTTCGTTTTTTTTGACTAAACAACATTATTTTGTTAAATAACAACATGGTGATGTTTTGTAAATGATTACATGTCTCTTATTTAGCACAGAGTATGATATCCGTGACATATGGATCTTAACAAAGTTCCGCTGTACATCCAGCGTACTGTATCTGACTTTATTTCACATGAGCTCCGTGGAACCCCACTGCACCCCCTGGTGGATCAATGATCCATTGCAGCTGGCTTCATTATAATTACATTTATCTATCACGGGGGCGGTCTCAAGTCAAGCTGGAGGTTTTCCCTTGAGCGAGGGCAGATCACGTATCAATCACGGCCCTCGCGTTTCAAACTGTCTGAAATGAATCGCTACATCTGTACACATCTATCAGCAGTCTGTACAGATATGTGTTACCTTTATTGTCATAATAAAAATGTTGTGTCCATTTCTCAATGTGTCTATACTGTACCTGTTTGTTTATCTCTAATATACACTGGGATGATTTTTTTAAATTGCAATGGTTTATTCATTTAGTTTTAACAATTGTAATAATTTGACACTTAGATTTTGACCGGATCATTTTTTTTATATTTGCAGCCCTGAGCCTCCTTTGCATTGGTATCGATTAGTAGTTCTTGAAAACCCCCTTAGATTTACTTGGTTCAACACATACTTGGTGGTTTTGACCTCATTAATTGGTGTGAAAACACTGGCATTAACCTGACTACAGGGCTGCTGCAGATTCCTACAAGATGACCTTGAGCGTTATTCCAGTCAATAAGGAATCCATGCTTTGACGAATATATAATGCAAGGCTGACATATTGATGGCTGTGGAGTGTGGACACTCAGTCACCCTTGCATCCTTTGTTTGGACCGTCTGTCCGGTCACACGGGGACATGAGGATGATGGAGAAGTGTTCCTGGAACCAGTTTACTCTCTCTAAACTCAACGTCTGGCAAAATCTGAAGCTAGTTCCAACAGCTTTAGGGAGGTTTATTTTCTTTGCTTTGTTTGAGGTATGACACTATATGAGCTGCAAAAGACCAAACTCATCCATTTTTGTTTTCAGTTTAGAGTGGTTATTCAGAACCAAAAAGTAACCTTCATGGAGGATTTTCAGTTTACTATGGAGATGTATCGAGTGTATCTCTGAGAGGAATGAAATTGACAAAAAGACGGCAGTGCCGGTTTGATATTGAAGGCGTGAGAGAGTTTGAGAAGGGGGAAACTGGTGAGGAAGCCGGAGTATGCATCATGGCAGGGAGGTTCAAGTCCAGAGAGATACCCAGAGGGTCAGATATGTCCGGTTAGTACTGGTCAGGTTACTGATGTGGTCCCAGGTCCAGGTCCAGATCCAGTGTGTGTCTTTTTCTGGTGAGCTTGAAAATGAATGCTGTCCAGTGATGATGAAGAAGTGTAGTATGTCCAGGAGGTTTGTTATAGTTTTGCCTTCTGGGGTTGATATTGATGTTGAGGTTATCAGAAGAACAGATGGTGATATGGCACAGAGTCAATTCAAAATGTCATATCATTCAGAAGGGTTCGGGGGTTTGGCTTTGTGGAGTGTTAAATAACATTAATGACCTCTTTCCAACAGTGTTTACAACTCAAAATGTGTTTCATGGTCGATGTGACTGATTTTGATAGAGACGGTTTCATATACATCACGAACATGTACATGCACATGTAAGCACATAAGTATATTACTGAAAAAAAGTTAGCAAAAGTAACTGAAAAGCCAAAGCTAATGTGAGCTTCAGGAATCTTAGTCAGTCAAATCAACGGTCATGTTCAAGTTAAGTCTACTGCCAGTTGGTTTTATCCCAGGAAGTATACATACACTGATGCTTATTAACTGTCTGTGATACACAAAGGCGAAATAAAAAGAAAATATTAAAAAAAACTCTTTGGCTGAATAAGGCCGATGTTGCTATAGAGAACAGTTGCTTCATGGCCAGTATGAAGATGAATATTTGAATTTAGATATGATTTGTGGGTGATGTATTAACATTGACTTATGAACCTATATCGTAAGAATCTATTTTGGCCAGTTACTGCTGTGTCTTTCTTTGTCGTCTCCTTCGCCGATTAATGATGTCTTTCAATCAGCACCTGACTGAGCCAAGACACGCTTAGTTTCCAGCTCCACTAATCACGGTACATTACCATTTAACAAATCAATTTCCAAAAAGCAGTGCCTCTCTCTGTACCCATGGCAAAACACTGTGTGCAATATTATGTAGCTCACTGAATGTGTGATTTTTTCACCCCCCCCCCCGCCCGACACACTAATGTACACACCACTGCCCTCCTGCTGGGTGTGTTGGATTGCTATCAGTCCCTGAGAAAGCTGCTTACATAACCATGCTTCCAGCATCAGCCCACATCATCCTCCATATTAGATGATAGCATACTAAATGGCTCTTTGACAATGTTGCATCTCACTTTCAGTTTACGAAGACAAGACCACTTATGAGTGTGAGTGTGTGTAAGAGCCAGAGGCAGGGCGACTGCTGCTTTGCCTGCTAGTAATGTAAAAGAGATGGTGTGTACTGAAAAGGAATAAAGAGGGAAGATGTTTTTAGGAATTGTTTCACAGAAAAAATCAGAAGCTGGTCAACCAACTTCTTCTGAAATAGTTTGTATTTATTTATGATGCAGCTGATGCTCAGAGGCTTAACAGAATATTGATGTTGAATATTTATGCTAAACCGGTTCAGGGGTTGGGATTGTAGAGCAGGAAAGCAGATCGTGACGCAATTAACAAAACAGAGCACAAAGTTGCCAGAATGTACTAGCCTTCTTCCAGGGGAGGAGAAAAGGCTTTCTTCATTAACTCTCCATCTCATACAGCAATCCCCTGAGCTCCGGCAGAGCAGGACGAGCGAACAGCAGAAAGATTATGAGAGGGAGATAGAGAGCGAAGATTCGATAAAGAAGGGGAAAGTCTTATTTCAGTGCTTCACTTACTGCTGCGTGATCAAAGAAGAAAATGCTGTTTTAATTCCAAGAATCATATCTCATTTCCTGTCCACAAGCTCATTACAGTTATTATGCTGCAGGGACAGAGGAGGGTGGGTAGAGAAGAGCACAGTGAAACCCCCAAAATCCAGTGCTGGATAGTAGCAGAGTACATTTACTTAAGTATAATTTTGAGGTACTTTACCTAAGTATTCTCAGTTTATGCTACCTTTTACATCTACTGCATTACATTTTAGAAACCAATATTGCACATTTTCCTCCACTACATTTATTTTACAGCTTTTTTTTTACTTTTGAGGTTTAGATTATTTACTAACACAAAATCTAAATAAATTATTTAGTACACTTTGACATATATTTATAAGTTAAGATATCCAGCAGCAGGAAATACAGTTATTTAAATGAACTCTACATACCCCAGTGTGATAAAAACACACAGTAATTATAATAACAGAATAACTCAATGTATATACGGTTCGGAAAGGGGCCATTTTGCATACATTTACTGTTGTTACTTTAAGTATATAGTGATGCCGGTAGTTTTGTAATTTTTTTTCTTTTTTGTATTAAGTGGAAGGAGGAGGCCCGGGGTCCCCTTCTGGAGCCAGGCCCAGAGGGCGGACTCGTCGGCGAGCGTCTGGGGGGCTTGCCATGGAGCCCGGCCGGGAACAGCCCGAAAAGGCAACGTGGGCAACACCTCCGCTTCTCCGTCCCGCGGGCCCACCACCTACGGGAAACAGCAATGGGGTCGGGTGCGCTGCCAGAAGGGTGGCAGTGAAAGCAGAGGGTCTCGACGGACCAGACCCGAGCAACAGAAGCTGGCTTTGGGGACGTGGAATGTCACCTCTCTTGGGGGGGGGAGGAGTCGGAGCTTGTGCGAGAGGTGGAGCGTTACCAGTTGGATCTGGTTGGGCTCACTTCTACGCACAGCGTCGGCTCTGGAACCTTACTTCTGGATAGGGGTTGGACTCTATTCTTCTCCGGAGTTGCTCAAGGTGTGAGGCGCCGGGCGGGTGTGGGGATACTCACAAGTCCCCGGTTGGGTGCTTCGTTGTTGGAGTTTACCNTCTCGTCCCTCATCTCCCTCTCCTTGTTGAGCCACTCCTCTTCCTTGTTGCTTAAGACATCTGAGCAGAAACAGAGCAGAGAGGTGGAGGAGAAGTGGCTCAACAAGGAAGAGGAGTGGCTCAACAAGGAGAGGGAGATGAGGGACGAGATGCAGCGCCTGAACCAGAGAAATGCTCAACTGCAGGTACGCCACATCAGCTGATCATTCTGGTTTACATCATAACATGTTTATTTGAAACAATTAATTAAATATGAAGTCTTTCGAAGAGAAAATACTTATATTCTGACTATCTTTTAAGGAACTTGCCTTGAAAACTGAGGGAGAAGGCTCAGAGGAAGGCAAAGGAAGGAGGTTAATGCAGGGGAGAGAAGAAAACGAGTCATATTCTCCTCTCCTATCACCCTGCGACGACTTCGTCACTATGGACTGACGGCTTTGGGCCGGGTGATATTGCACTTTATTAGCGTGATTGCACAGTACAGTTAACATTGCGTATTTGCACAAATGTTATACTAATTATTGAAGTAGTGTTTTTTTAACTGATTAAACCGTATTTACTGAGATGTCGTCTGGATGCTGGGATAAGGATGACAGCGGTTGAGTGTAATCAGGGTGCAAATAATATGTTGAATGTCTGTGGCTGATGATTGTGTGCACCTGGGGCCCTGGNCCCCGAAAAAATAGTTTTTTATGCAAATCCACGTTTATTTTGAAATGAGCCGTTGCGACTTCCGACTGATTTCGATAGAGCGGGTCACATATGTTGAATGTCTGTGGCTGATGATTGTGTGCACCTAGGGCCCTGGGTTGTCTCCTTCCCCCTCACCTGTGTTTAATTGCTTCCCCTCACCTGTGTTTAATTAGTCTGTGTATTTAAGTGCTGTTTCTTGTTGAGTGGGTGTGTGTGAGATCCTGGTGGCTGCAGGCTGGGCTTGCGTGAACAGCAGCAGGATTGAGGCTGTGTGTGAACTTTGTGCATATTATTTTAATAAATGCCCACCCCGGGTTATATTTTTGGACGTTCTGCCTCTGCCTCCTTGCTTGGTCGGGCCGCTCAACGGTCAGTCTCACAATTGGTGTCAGAAGTGGGATTCGAACCCACGCCTCCATGTTTTACCCCGTACCTCCACTCCTTCTAACCCATCAGAAACAATCTTGCTCCTAAACATAATTGAATATCAAAAGAAAAAAATCTACGCTTTTTTGTCTTTGTTGGTACAGAGAACATTTTAAAGGGATTGCAGACTGAATGAATTACTATTTTGTGCAGACCATGAAGTACTTCAGTGATAAGGCATGGCCTTGAAAAATGTATTTCATACATATTTAACATGTCAGTCATATCCTGATTCAAGTTTGACATTCATTTCATTTCTCAATTCCGACATTGCTCACTCAATTACTCGATTATATGAATGAGTCTGCTGTTTGCCAACAATGTACCTACGTAACATACTTCCTTTGCCCTTCACGTGGTGGCATCTCACTTTTGTGACAAGGGGTGTTAAAAGAGATGGACTGAAATAGATTTTTCCTATTACTGAGTCACTTTAAGGGCCTTCTGCTGCCTTAGCTGTCTCAGTAGCGAGGCTGGATCTGCTTGGATGAGATTATGATTACACAGAAAATGACTTTCTAAGAACTGAAGAGTGCAGGAGATAAGTGGAGGGAGAGGGTTTCCCTCGCAGGGACTCATAACAGCAGGATGTCCAGCAGCCACAGGAATATCAGATTCGGAGGAATGAGTATCATTCACAGAGTTCATTTTCTCTGGAGATGAGTTTCTCTCTCACTATGGAAAGACTGTTACTCCCATCTGTTTCAGCTGCAATCTGTCCCATGGCTTAGATTAGAGTAATACGAGAAGGGGCAGAGGTACATAGAGACGGTGAATTGCATTCTATGCAGTGCTGACTGGAGAGGAAGGGCTGCAAAGACATAAAGGAGGGGAATCACGTCCTACACAGAGAGAAAGGGAGAACGTGCTTTTGAAGGGGTTTTGCTGTGAAGGCATTTAAAGAAGTGAAATAATTGGATCCTTGAGGCCTCGTCTAAACTAAAATGAATGCGAAAATGCAAAACCCCATTGTTTCAACGAGTGTATGTGGAGAATGTAAAGTCTGGTGATAGCGGGATGTCATCAAATAAAATCACAACCACAGGGTCTTTAATATGTTTTCTTCAACACAACACCATGCATTCAATACACACAGAATTAGGACACTTCTGCAGAATTGTATCCTGGGAAGAAGCCAAGTTACGCACTGGCACCAGGGGATACGCACTGTATTGTTCTTCAGAGATATTGATCCTTTCATGGCTATTCTCCTCCAGCGCAGATGAAAGAAAGCTGTTTCCCTGCTTGATATCGCCCCAGTGAACTTGGCGAGGAATGAATGAATGCCTGAGAAAGAAAAGAACAGTTGAATGTAATCCGATGACCTGCTCTTAATGCAATTGGGCTATGGTTTGAGGAACAATAGGACAAGAATGGGCAGGCTTATCTTCACTCATCCTCATTCTGTTTATGGTAATTGACTGCAGCTGAGATTATTTGGCCAATATTTTATTCAAATTTGTTGCAGTTAATTTATGATTGTATAGTTTGAGGGAAATGTGTGGTGAGTGCCGGATGAGATATATTGAGAACAAAGTCAAACATATGGAGCCATATCTATAGAAAAATTGAATTTCAGGAAATATAGGATACGTTTGAGCTCAGGGGTACGATGTTCAGTATTATAGGGATTTAAATATTTACACATTCTTGGAAATATGTTTTATTCATTTTTTTTGAAAGATTGACACCACTGTTGTGCATTGAGTAAATCTCTGGAGAATGGAGGTGCTTCGCTCAGGATAAACTCTTTTATGGGGAGTTAAGTGCTGTAACTATTTTTGTTAGTTTGGATTATGACTCTCACTGTAAAGCAAGTTCTTTCCAATGTACAGTTGAATCTTGTACTGATGGTGTACCGGTACAGTATGTAAAAGCTGTGAGCAAATCATAAATTGTTGTTTTGCATACATATTCCACCACCTTGGCACAATGTCAATAGACAAATGCTTGTTCGATTGTTCATGTGTGTGTGTGTTCGAGTTCGAAAATGGTCTGTACCTGGCAAGGTCAATGCTGCACATCAGTCATCTCGACCGGCGGGGGTTTCTTTTATCAGTCAAACTCTGGTGACAGGCGACTGCACAGAACAAATGGTAGATTCCCACTGACTTTTTTATATCTACAGGGCTTGTTTCAATGTGATTTATGCATGTGACTGTGTGTGACTGTGTGTGTGTGTGTGTGTGTGTGTGTGTGTGTGTGTGTGTGTGTGTGTGTGTGTGTGTGTGTGTGTGTGTTTATTTAATCCGGTTGCTTCTTTGTTTGTCAAGACAGCTAGGTATTTCTGTCCCTATACTGTAACCGCTGTGCAGCCTCAGGAGTGGTTAGCCAGGAAGAAAAATAAGAACTTCATATTTTATAATATATGCTTTCCACTTGAAGTAACGCAGTGAGAATAGCAGATTCTTTTTATTTGTGTTCAAACATGTCATTACAAAGGCTTTCTGGTGCAACTGGCAGAAAGAGTGGCTTCTTCGCTTGATGAATGTTGTCAATGAGATGTAAATCCATGCAGAGAAGGGAGAACGACAACACACACACACACCATTACAGCTCAACTTTCTTTTTTGTTTAAACATGCATGCATTTGCTGAGAAACTGCAACGTGAAAATGTCTTTCTTCTTGATCAGTCGCTCAGTGATTCACACATTACGCGGCCGTCGGCTGAGAGCTGTCTGCGCGACCCTGAGCACAAATTGAATCAAGCCAATCATCCTCATCAGATCTAATCATCCTGCAGTAGAGGTATTCCATGTGGGACTATATTTGTAAGAATTGTATTCCAAAACATGATTTATCCATTTCATCCAAAAATATATCTTAACCAAACGTTCCCAGGTGACTCTGTGGGATGGGTTAATGGAATTGAATATGTCAATATTGTTCTGATGAGGGGAATCCGAGTGAGAGCGATTTTCACAGAGGCAGTTTCAAGAGGCAGCATTAGTGGGGCAAAGGCTTTATTTTAATGTTTTCTCACATTTTGTGTTTACCCCGATATCAACTTTTCCAACAACTTGTTTTTTACACAGATATTTAGAAAATCTTTGACCAACCCTGGATTAGACGAGAAATTGTGTTGCCCAACTTTTATTTCCGTTTCCAACCTGTATGCATAGTTATGAGGCTGACATGGTGTAGTCTGGCCTATGCGTTAGATTAGATTAGATTTACTGTCCCCATGGGGAAATTCGTTTTCACAGCACTGTACATAGTATACATACAATATATAAACAACAAACAATAACACAGACAACAGATGGCGACACACATGGCCGTTACATAGCGAGGCCTGTTATTTAAGGCAGACATTTTTTTTTCAAAGCGAGGAGGATTGGTTGGATAATGCTTTGATACAGTAGTAGGAGAAGAGGGGGGGGTACATAGAGTCCTTTAAGTTTTCGGATGACGGATAATCTTTGTTGGCTCCTTTTGAAGTTGTCAGTGGTGTGTTGCCTGAAATTAATTGTATTGTCCAGTGTTACTCCAAGACATTTAAAGCTGTCAACTGTTTGAACTTTTTGGTTATTGATAATGATGGGGTGCTGTGGTTTGGGGGGACCAATAATGATTTCTTTATTTTTACAGACTTTGAGGTGGAGATTGTTGTCCTCACACCATTTGGTGAAGTGTGTGATGGTTTTGTGGTAATCCAGGACGTTAGCCTCCTATCCCCTTGGGGAACAACCTTTGCGATTCAGTACATGCCCTTGAGGCAACACCACAGTAACATATTTACAACAAATTACCCTACATAACAAAGCCATGCGGTCACAGTCACCTTTCAATGATCAGAGGTCACTGTATTCTGCTTTGCCACGCAGATCTTGTCAAGGTGATGGCTTTGTCAAATTAGATATTGATCTTAAGTGTTTGTGAGCTTATGTGTGGGTAGACCTCTGGTTTTCTGGTCTCCACGTAATCTGTTTAACTAAAAGCCCCATAGTATCTGTGAACTGGAGGTCATTCTTTTATAACAAGATCCTCAGGGCATGTGAGTAGTAAGCCAGCAGCTTGTTTAATATGAGACGTCTTCTCTCTTCTTTAAATATGTGTGTGTGATGCATACTACAAATATTAGTGGATCGATTTTCCTTCATGTGGACAGGCCCTGAATGTGAAAGTTGAATCTGTAATGCGGCTCTCAAACATGAAGTGACACTGTTGATTTGACGATGGATCAATAAGACATGATTCAGTCAACCAGGAGATAATGAGGCAGCTCAAACACTGACAGCATCACATGTTCACTGTTTGGATGATTTCGTTTGCGTTGTGATTTTATACAAGAATGAAAATCTTTTTAGAAATGTGTTTAATGCAGAACAATTATTATACAATGTAAGATGGGTAAAACAAAGTTCAATTGAACTTTCTTTCATCATCTGAAGATATAAATGGATTTTTATTATTATTTAAAGCCTTTTATTTATTTGATTATCCTTTATTTAAAAACAAAATATCCTTTAAGGCTTTATTTTTCGGGTTGTCTTGTGAGCGGGATATCTCAGGAACACCTTTAGGGAATGTCTTCAAATTCGGCACAAACTTTCAATTTCAAAGCAAGGATGAACTGATGGGATTTTCGTAATTAAAATGTGGTTAACTTGTACTTTAATACAGGTTAATTAAAATAAAGCTTTATTATCACTTTACAAAGTCAAACACTTACTTACTTACTATCAGTTGTTGTAGTTTAAAAGGACGGTCATATTCTGTCTTGACAATTCAGCCACGATTATCAAGCTTCTTAACTTCCTTACAGATCTTTCCACACTGTAATATGTCTTTATCCAAACGTTGACAGAGATTTTCATTGTTTGTTCAATCATAGATTCAGAATGGTGAATCATGTTAAAGCAGCTATAACACATATTTGTAGTTTTAATGTTTTTTTAATAAACTGTCAATCCCATTCTTGAGGAGGAACAATCTCAGGAAAGCCTGGAGAGAACGTCTTCAAACTTATGAAGATTAGCTCATTTGAATTTGGTGATTAAGTGTAATGATATGGACGGGTCATACTGAGGAGCAATTTGTCTGAGAATAAAAGTCAATTTTGAACTCTCCTACTCCTACAAAACACAGATGTAAGTGGGCGAGAGTGGCTTTTTTCTTCAGTGGGAAATGAGCTGTAGTGTCGTTTTTGGCTACAGGAAGAACTTGTTTATAACTTGTCACACCATCATTACAATTATTAGCCCAAGTTCCTAGTATCCTGAGCCAATTACTTTAAGGGCTGCTGGAGAAGCCAGTCCAAACAACTGCATGAGCTCCAACTCTGCCACCAGTGTCAACATTTCTGTTGTTTTTGTATGAAAACACAATTTGAAGGAGATGACTCAGCAGAGGGAACAGCAGAATGATAGATGTTTGCAGAGAACAACAAAGCTGCAGCTCTGGCCTCTGTTGTTGTCTGAGGCTGACGTGTGGAAATGTTTTTTTAAACCACAGCATGTTGTCGAGCATAATGTTCTGCTAAAGGATGCAATCTAAAGCAGACCTGTTTTCATTTTCTGATAAGAGAACTTGAGAGTAAAAGCTATACAAGTGCTTATCTACATGTCACCCTTCACGTTTCAAACACATGGAGATGGTAAAAATAAAGCAGCATGTAAGGGACTTCAATCGATTCAACTGATAGTAAGAGTAAGAAAGTGTTTGTGTGTGTGCGTGCGTGTGTGTGTTTATTTGTTTGCGTTTGTCTCAACCCCGTAAATCCTCAGGCTGTTCATTTGATCATCTGAGATTTGGCAGCTTCTCCCTGTTTGTCTGTGTATGTATATTTAGATATTAAAGTGTGTGTGTGCGTGTGTGTGTGTGTGTGTGTGTGTGTGTGTGTGTGTGTGTGTGTGTGTGTGTGTGTGAATATTAACCTAAAGTCGCACTAAGCTAATATGGTTTCTTTTTCTCTCCCTCTCTTTCACACACACCTCTGTTTCTGGTCGATGACCTACTTCCTCACTGATCATGTTTCTGGTTTGCAGTGACGGTGATTAAGTGGGAGCACCGCAGGTCCAACAACGCTGAAGGGCACTACAGGTCCCAGGATGCCAAGGGAAAACCTTGGTTTTCTTTTTGCCCCCCTGAGAATCCTCATGTCAGTAATTAGAGAATACAGGTTTGTGTGTGTCTGTCTGAGAGAGAGAGAGAGAGAGAGAGAGAGAGAGAGAGAGAGAGAGAGAGGATAGTGTGCGTTTCACTTGCACATGTTAGGGAGCATCTTTTTTAAACAAGCTTTCAGTTTAAACCTTCAGTTGCTGCTTATTTGTATTTCAAATACTTCAAGTCTGCTAACAAGATCTCAGTCTACTCATTTTAGATCCCCCGCTTCAGATGTACCCCTCTCCTTTCCTTTTATAGAATTTTCTCTCATCCAATTTAAAACTGAGAGTTCAGCATCTTGGCTGAAGTGCACTCTAACGGACTCCTGACCTCCAAGGTAATTAGCGGCTCTGTGCAGGGATTGAAATGGATACCTTTGAGCCACACAAAGACCTCTGTTGGTCCTCAATGTCCTCAGTGCATCAATCCCTTTCCACAACCTCTTTCAATACGTCGAAAGCGGGATTGGCATTAATACCAACCCATATGCTGGAACTTCCTACCGTATAACCTGAACTTTTCCTAACTTTGAAGATGTGTGTCTGCCTTGCATTTTCAATAGGTTTTACAACCTGTGTTACTCTGGATGTCCTTTATTGAAAAGGTGACAACACTTCAGAAACCAGGAGGAGCAAAGTTGCTCTGCTTGGTAGGCAAGTTCAGTCCAATTATAAACTGGCAACAAAAACTGAGACCTAAATGATTTCCACTGACGTTAAAGCCACATTTGAATGTGGTTATAGTTTACCAAAGAGTAGTTTCACCCACACACATTGAAACCAAACTGAATGTGAGCCCTGGCCTGCGAGTGTTGATTTCAAGTCTAATTTTCTGTTTAATTTTAAGAGCTTCTGCACATATCTGGTTTTGGAAAATGCAAATTCCCACGGAAAGGGAGAAAATATCTCCCTACAGCAGCTGATGATACAATTCACTGAGCTCAGATTTACCAGCAACCACAGACATTTTACTGGCTTGCATCGTCACAAGGATCTGAATAAATCTGAATCTAAGATGGAAATCAGTAGAAAGGAAGAATTGATTGTCTCTTTCTGGCAGAATAGAGATGATAACAAAAGCACTTCTGCTGCTGTTAAGAGGAATATGAGAGTTAAAGTGAGCCACGTTTAGGTATTCTCATTATGTCATGCTAAAGGAGAGCTTCCCTCCATATTAAGTACGCCCTTGATCCCCTGTCCTTTTCCTGATGTAGTCATGAATCAGGTTAAACATGAAGCATGCACAGATCCATGAAAAACAAACCAAAACTTGCACTAGCAACACAACTCAAAGGACAAGACACACACACACACACACACACACACACACACACACACACACACACACACACACACACACACACACACACACACACACACACACACACACACACACACACACACACAGGATAAATCCTTGTGTCTATGGTCTAAACACGTCATTCACTCAATCTCAATTATACCTACACTGATCATTTCCCAATTCTTACCACATTATCTCACTGGTTAACTTATGACGTTCTATAATGTCAAAGCTAATTAGAAGTCAAGGATGGATAAAAATGTATTTAGACACAACCCCCATTATTTCCATTTGCAGCACCATCAACATTGTAATTGCAGAAAAACCTCGCCGTCTCTTCTTCCTTACACGCTCCATTTAAGTGTGAACCACTGAAAAGTACCAAAGATTGATGTGTCCCTCTCTTTCTCTCCCCCTTCATTGGTTCATTCATCCAGGCGGTCTTTCAACTTCCACGTTACTCCACATGAAAAGAGCGAGTGAATGTTAGCAAGAGGGTGAAGCTCCACGTGAACCCACCGAGTGACACAAACTAACCTTTTATTGTTCACTAGAAATCTTTCCTCCCGCATGTCTTTCATCCTCACATAGCAGAATCAATACTGTGTGAGCAGACCCACCACAATGCCTACTGACACACTCGGTCACAAACAAGGACACACACACACACACACACACACACACACACACACACACACACACACACACACACACACACACACACACACACACACACACACAGGCATACACTGATATTTGCAAGAAATCAATACGGCCATTCAATCTTCTGAAACCCCGCCACTGCAAAGAGTTTCTCCGTGTTTTGTTTGACTTTCAGAACGACAGAGTACAAACAAACAAAAAAACGGCATATAGCAGATGGACGTCAGACGCAGTGTGTGTCACTGTGTTTCATGTGTGTGTGAAGTTAATATATGATGTGACATCTTCTCTATTTAACCCCGCTCTTCTGCTTGTTGTTTTTCCAGGACGATTAAAGGTCTTTTTATAGAAGTGCGGCTACACACGAGATGGACAAACGTACTCCCTTCTAATTGGCTGTCTGACGTCAAGGTGAGTTTGTCCCCGAACACACCCCCAACTGTCCATGTGTCAGTCTGCTGACGGCAGCAGGAAGCTAGTCTGTGGTGATAACATGATGTGCTATTTTGTAGAAAGAAATCTAACAACACACATATCAGACAATAATAATGACATTATGGTGCATTTTTATATTTTCTCATTTCCTTTACAACCCTGATTTTGTCCCCCATTCTGCAACAGTTAAACTCTGCAAGATGTTCAAAAGATTTATGTGCAGCTGATTGCATGTGTAATGTGCGCTGGTGTGTTAACGAGCATCTGTCCATGTTTACATGCAGAAGGGAGGGTTCATGTATGTTTTTTCCTCACAAGCTGTTGACAGATGGTGGTGTGCAGGAGGTGGTCACGTTCAATGTCAACCCAGACACGCAAAATAAATGTTTTTTTTCTTGATTTTTATTTGAGCAATACGCCACAGCATCTATCTCACCTAGACATCCATGTCAGATGCCATTGTAGCCTCGATGAGACATTGTTTTTAGTGTGAGCTCACACCTGCTTCAGGCTGCTCATCTACGCTTTTCTCATTTGTATTAATGAATGAAACACTTACTACATCCTGTTCATTATCTCCCTCTCTTTCAATTCAGATCATTTCAAGGAGACATTAGTAGTCAGTAAACATGAAACAAAATATCAAACAAAGCAGATGACAGGAAAAACTCAACATATATTGATACACAACAAGTAATGACTGTAAAAGGAGTAAAGGATGTAAGACAACACCCATGACTTTTTAAATCTTAGATCTGCACAAATAAAGATCTTTAAAGTAAAAACTAGACTGAATTTCAGACTTGCATTTGTCAGGTGGACAGTAACATGATTAAATTAATGCTAATGTTGCTCTGATGAATTTGTATTGCGCACGTGTTTGTTTGCTAACACGTGCGCAATACAAACTGTGTCAGTGTTGTGTTTGCAGCTCGTTCTGCCCTCCTGTTGCCAAACTAAATCTACGTAAGTACCTTCAAGATGTTATACATTGAAAGATCTAAATAAGAAGAAATAACATTGCCTATTAATAACCTCACTTTTCTTACAGCTTGCTAAATATGATCATTAAATGGGAGGGTTAGAACAGAACATACAGAGTGTTTCCAACCTGCTCCTTTTATCTCTCTACACGAATCTTCCACAGAGTACATTTGATTTTTCTGCTTCTTTAGTTTTTACCTGGCTCTCTTTGTGTTCATCTCTCGGTAGATGATTTCTGCTCCTTCTCTCTGGGCTTACAGAAAACCCCAAAACCATCAATCCTGCATGCTGGCAGCCAAAATGCTGTATGGGAATGTAATGTGAACCTGTGTTGTGACAAAGCTGACCTCCTTTTCCACATCTCTGGGGACGCTGCCAGCAGGAGGTGAGAAGAGACGATGTGGGAGGAATCCAGAGAGACGTTTATGATGAGAAAGGCAGCTGTCGACAATGAGCTGGGGGAAATTGTGTTGGTGGAGGGAAAGGGGAAGGAAAGGAGTTAAATGAAATCCAAGCACCGGGATGAAACAGTGAGGAGACTTAGAGGGGGCGTGCATTTGAAGCGGGAAAAGACTGCGAGGTAGGAAATAGGAGGGCAACGGGGTAAATCAAAGGTCGGAAGAGGTCGCCACTTTGGGGTGAGTGGAAAAAGATTACAGCGAGGTGATGGTGCAGGTAGAGCTCAATAACTCTGGTTTCTGCCTTGATTTACTACACACCACCAAATGAAAAGCCCTCTGCCTCTGTCTTCAGTTTAGTTCTCCCTCCGAGAGGCGATATTAATACCTGAGGAACACAATGCTGCTATTCACCTGCCGCAGCGACGACTCTATAAAGCGCTTGACTGACAGCAACGAAAAGCAAAAAAAGTGGTAGGCTATTATTGTTGCAAAACATTGGCTTTACAGAAGTGACCCTCCACAGTCCTTCAGCAGAACTTGAATGGAACTAAACAGCCTTTTGTTGTCGCACAGCAATCTTTAAACGCGTGCTGCATATCAAACGTTGGATAGTGTTGTCACAGGAATTCGTTTTGGTTTCATTGAAGTTTGGTCCAATGAGCATATGACTCAGAAAGCTAATATGTTGCCATGGCAATTCCTATGGCAGATGAGTGAATTTTTGAGTCTGACACACACACACACACACACACACACACACACACACACACACACACACACACACACACACACACACACACTCTTTCCTCCTGGACCCTCATCCATGTGTGTTTGCTGTAACCTCTCTGCTGGCCCCCCCCCCTTCAATCTTTCTCCTTTACCTCACCTTCTCCTTTCCGCTCTTCTCCCTCACCTCTTCCTCTCCTTGACCTGCCTTTCCCCTTAAATCTACATAAAGTCTTTAGCTGCTCGTGTCTCCCACCTCTCTCCTGCCCTCCCTCGCCTCACTATCCCTGCACAACCCTTCCATCCTCTCGTCCCAAAGCTCCACAGTGACGTTTCATTTACTTTAATCTAATTTGATGTTATTTAATTTAGAGAGCCGTGACTTGTGATGGCGCAGCCCGGATCCTGCCTTGTTGTGTGTGTGTTTATGTGTGTGTGTGCCTGTTTGTGTACAATCACGCGCATGTACGTGCTTTTACAGGTCTGCAGTGTGCACACACACACAGATGTGCCCTTCGGCAAATCCGAAATGTTTGATTTTTGCCGCCTGAGTATGTGTCAGAGAAAACAATCTAACTCAGAATCATGCCAAGATGGTCATTATTTATTTACTCTGCTGACTAGGAGTTAGGGGGCGGTATGAAGAGCTGCATTGAAAGGATCATGAGGGATAACGTTCAGATAGCCATTGTGGGAAAGAAATGAAAGCTGCAGGATGAGAAATAGATGAGAAGAGGAAGAGGAGTGACCTTGGGGAGGCCAGATAACAGACGTATTGTGATTTATATGACTTCATGCATTATTGACAAGATAATTATTAACTGCAGGGAATGGGCTTCACTTGCAATAATCTCCAGACTGTTTTGACACGCTGCTATGAAGACAAAAGTGTATTGCACATTTAAATTCAACCCAAGCGAATAAACTATAGAGGACAAAGCCTAAAGTCTGAGATAAAGTGCAACCATCTCCGAGCAGGGTTTCTGTGATATGTGTCTGCAGAAAGGTAATGCCTCGCCAAAGACACACTTTATCAATCTTGTTTAACCTGTAGCTCCTGTCATATGAGATTATCCCTGTCAAAAAATGAAATACAGAAGTTTAAATTGATTGGAAAAAAGCGTTTTTCTTTAACATACTGTTCTACATATGATTGGAAAAGCATGTTAGTTCCATACAATGTCAAATGCAGGTAACTACCAAAATTGGCAATTGGTCAAATGGCCACTGCAGCATGGGATCTTTTGGCTTGGATTTCTGTTCTTGATATGATTCCAAATATCAATATTAAATGTTTTTGTGCATCGTTGAGTTACTTTAAACAATGTTTTATCTAAATACATTCAAGAAACCAACGATAATTTGTCAAATTGATATGTTTTACTGTAAAATGTGTTACATTTCCTGCTTTTTCCGTTTACTGAGCCGTGTTTTTTATGTCAAAAATCACCTTTTCTTCGCTGTATTGGCAGAGTTGTTCTTCACTTGGTAAATCGTAAAGTTTTGAGCTCAGATTAAAGTGAAATCCTATACATTGTATCACTATAGCAACATGTCCCTATAATGGATTTTAATGAATGTAATTGTGTTTTAATTTAACCTAATTTGCGTCTGAACCAGCGTGAGAGCGTGTGTTGGTTATTATTGTGTGTTTCTGTGTGTGTCTATGGAAGTGGGTCTGCACTTTTGTGTGCATGGTTCAGATGAGTGTCCCCAGAGTGATTTTTTTAATCAAGCCCTCTTGTTCACATGCTCATAATTCTGCTCAGACAGAGCCCGGCTACTCTGCTGCACCCTCAATTTTGTCTCATCTCATTGGTTCAGTTACTTTGTCCATTTTACTTTTAGCTTTCGTCTCCTGCTGTGGGCTTATGTTTACCTGAGGTGTGAATTAAACCGTGTTCAGATGTGAACTGTCTTTCCATACCTGTTGAACACAAAAATACACAAAGATTCAGACACACTCACTCAAAATGTGTCAGGTGCAATGTTTTTATTAGTTTGCTGACTCTGACCGTGTGTGTGTGTGTGTGTGTGTGTGTGTGTGTGTGTGTGTGTGTGTGTGTTCAGGCGTCAAACCATTTGGAACCAGACAGGATCAGAAGGCTGCAGCTGAAGTTGGGCGTCTGCAGGGATGATGGACTGGCAGCTGCATGGCTCCTCAGAGGGGAAAGAGGACTAGAACAGCTTAAACCCACCAAGGTGTGAGATTTATTCATGCTGTGTGTTTATGTTTGGCAGGTTTCCGCTGATATGGGATTTTTCAAGGCTGATTCTTGATATTTCTGGATTGAAGGTCCCTATAGATGATATTTTCGGCATAAAGCATTTCTAAGCCAGATAGATAAGATTTCTATCTTTCACATCCTTTTTTTTCTTGGGTGGAAAAATCTTCTAAAATTGCATTTAAACCACAATGTTGCACTTAAACTTCCCCTGGAACACCATTAAAAATGTAATCGTTCCAGTGTTTAGCGGCTCTTGTTGAATGCCGGGGGAAACTGTGGGATCATTTGAGCTTTAATTCACCAAAACATTACTACATAATTAAATAAGGACATTAGTTCTGCACGAAGAATGGATCTGTGGAGAAGTCACAATGAACAACACTGAGTGACTGACAAGCAGCAGGATAACACTGAGATATATTTTATAAGGTTTTTGTGTATTTTTTGTCTGCATGTGCGTATGTGTGTATTCCTGAGTGTATACATCTATTTAAGGGAGATGATGAGTCACCTAGTAATCTCCAAATGGAAGCAGTGTTACATTTTGAGAAAACATCCATCATGTCTGCAGCAGGTCAGCGGTGTAGTCACAGTGCACCGCTAACCCGTTAGCACTTCTACCCGCCTCTCGTCGTGCCTGTCACTACTCTGGAGATGGCAGTAATTCCTAATTTTATGGTCTGTGGACAGCAAGGGCTACAAACTATTTAAAGTTGCCGTGGCTAATGTCATTACAGGCTGTCAAACATACTCTGCTTTAGTCATTTAGCTGACAGTTTACAAACAGTGAGCAGGTGAAGCTTCGGTGACTTTCTTAAAGGCACTCTCTGTGACCTAGATGCATGCTAAAGCATATACTAATTCACACAGGTCTTATAGCAATTTCTCTCTTATGTGACCATGCAATCTGAAATTGCTCTATTTTTGAGTGGTGCTGATGGACACCATTTTACCCATAATTCAATCTGCAGTGCAGGAGCTGCTTACAGCAAATGTTGGTTGATGGTGGGATAGTTCTGATACAATATCTACATTTACTATATCGTTTTTATATTATTCCATTTTCTACATTATATGAAATGGGGACAACTGACTGACAGAATAAGGTCACCTCCGTAAAAGCCACAGTCTTTCTTTTATCCAGGTATTCTCCTCAGTAATGTATTACATTTAGTCACCTTCAGACTATCATATCTGAGTCATTAAAACACAGATCAAATACAGTCATATGTTTAATCCAGTTTTGTTTGCAAGTGCAATATTAATATTAGCATTAACCGAAATATCTGTTCAACATTCATTAGGATTGCTACTGTTGATTCAGCCTTTCACTATTGTTGCTCTTGTTTTAGCGTACCAAAAAAAGTCCCATTTTTCACACCAATCCATACTCATAATTATTTAAGTACCGTAACACATTTATGTTTATTTTTGGAATATGTAGTGCCTCAACACCTCACTCCCCAACCATGGACACTCTCTGCCTCCGGCTTAAAGCCTAAGTGCCCGAAGCAAAACGATATAAAAAAATGAATATATATATATAGTAATTTCTCTACTCACTCAGTCCACATTTTTCACATCCTAATGTCAGTCATGTTTAAGAGTTCTCATAGTGTCCATTATCTTGTTTAATGTGTGTGTGCCACATCTGCCAGTAGTTGTTTCTGCAGACATTCTGTTCTGAAAAGGTCTGGATGTAAAATACAGTCAGTGTTGCATTATTTATGAGATGTTGCAGACGTAACCTCCCTGGGGGGGAACTTTAAGTTTTACCTCCAGCTCCTGAATATATTGTATATTTACTTGGACATACATTTATCTGTGTGTGTTTGGAAGCGGGCTTTTATAAGTGCACATGATGGCCGAGTTTGTGTTTGTATGGATGACCTTTGCAGTGAAAAGTTCTGACTGAATTTTAAATGTATGTCAGGTCCGGCTTTTACCTGTTTAGAATTGATGTCTGTGTCTCTCTGGTCATTCACCAAACCTTTACTAATTCATGGTTGCTCACAAATGCACTATATCACACTTACCCGCTGATTGATTTACCATACCGCCCTGTTACCAATCCCAGGTACACAGGTGAATTTAAATGAACCTCCTTAGGGTTTTTTTAATTAATTTCCGATGATGTCTACGGCGCAAAACTCTGGCTGACAGGAAGCAGTTTTTTCTGCTTAGAAGTTCATCGTAGCTGCTGGACTTGGACAAAACATGGCAGGGATGTTGAGTGGAATGGATAATGGAAATATTGAAATGCAAATGAGGGGAGATTTGGAGAGATGTTAAATGTATTATACAGCAGGGTTGTGATCTGAAACCATAATCTCCTTCCTCATGTTGCCGTCGCTGCTAGGTTCCAACTTCATGCGGGAGCCGGAAACAAGATCAAGGTAGCTGCAACTTTACAAAGCAGACAGAATGTATATAAGAAGGGTTTGAAATACCAGGAGTGTACGTACAGAAGAGGTCTATGTGTTCTTTAGCTTTACTCTGCAGCATAAAGACAGAAAGGTGCCGTTCATATTCCATTATTTCTAGTTTGAGCTTAATTATTATAAAACTCAACTAAAATTATAACCTTTAACGCCCTTCAAGAAATCACTTTCATTTAGATAAATACAGCAGTATGAAAGAGGCTCTTAAAGCAGCACATTATCGTCCCCTTTCACTGTCAAGGAGAAAATAAATGGGTAAATCTGAACGGGAACTTTGAAATGCAAATGTTCTTGTCCAGCAGACCGCTGTAGTGTGACCTCAAAAGAGACTATTTCAGTCTATAAATCCAACCTTGCTAATTCTTCTTTTTTAATCAGCCTATGCCTGATTTGTAAATCTTATTTTTATTCTTTTTGCTGATTTATCAAGTAGATTTGACATGATTTAAGTCTTGAGGTTATCGCCTATGCACAACATTCAAAATAAGCCCTTTTAAGACTTTTTACTGCATGTAGATCCCTTATATTTCTTGAAACTCCACTGTCAACAATCTGATAAAAAAAAGTGTAAAGTCTGTCACTTCAGGGTATGCTTTAGTCATGGTCCCATTTAGTGATTACATCCTGCCGAAGGCTATAAAAGCACACTGTATCTCTATTAGTGAACAATAAGTGGTCTGACAGAACAAACATTACTGGAAGAAATAGGGCGGCCACTTTTGATTGGCGACATGACGCCTGTATTGATTTGCTGTGAGGTCAGAGTCCATGTTGGCGTGTCCCTGTGGTTCTATTTGATGGTTTAGACTTCCTCTCATGACTCCCCCCTTTGTATTTGTGAAGCTTGAGGTTTTTCCAATTGTCAATCCTCTCAGGTCACTTAGCAGGATACAGCAGTGAAAGTAAAATCCATGTCATACTCAGGGTGAAGTGTATTAGTCAGTCTGACGGCAGGGAACTGCTACACGGCTCAAAATAAGTCCAGTTTTTGAACTCAAGAAGAGGTTTGAATTGAACTGACGGAGGAACTGTAATTATGTTACTTTGTTATTATGAGTGTGAATGTATTCCAAATGTCCCATCTTTACCGGATAATGAACCAACTCACCCTCTACCTAAACTAAATTGGATTTCTTAACACCTGAGAAAATTGAGCCTAGTCATCATGAGATTTAAATTATCTGGCCGGAAATCCGCAACACAGCTGTGTCCTGTTTGGACAGCAGATGGACTCCCGTAACATTGCAGGAAATAGCAAAAAAAGCACCTGCATGGGACCCAGTATTTAGATTGAATATTATAGTTTTAAATTACATTCGAGTATTCACCATTTTATATTTACTTTTACTTATACACTGAATTGTAATGTGTATAAGGGTCTTGTGAATGATGATCTTTAGCCTTTACAGTTACCAGATATCAACCCATATTAACACCTTTAAGTGGCACTTGTTCCATCATATTGGAATAATGACGCTCCCTTCAGTTGAGTTTAAAAATACATGTTTCCTCTTTCCTGTAGTGTTATTTATTGCTCAAGATTGTTTTGTTTTGAGTTAAGTGTTGGAAAATGAGCAGGCCTTTTTTTTTCTATTATGATGTCACATGTAGTTTTGTGTTTTCACATCAACTATAATTGAAATAAGTAATTGACTTGTGTGTAGTTGTGTGGCATTCAATGTCTTACATTATTACAATGTCAAAAAACAAACGAAAGCTTATATTTGGATTTCCTCTAAGTTGTCCATCAATTAATGGTCAGGAGCTTTGGGCTGTTACAAAGTTAGTAAGTGAAAATAAAGTGTTATTGTTTCGGGGTGGAGTTCATAATAATGAAATAAGGCTTCATCAATCCGCCAAGGAGGAGTGTGGGTTGTGCGTTGGTGTTCGGATCAGGGGGTCACTCACAGGTTCAAACCCCACTGCAGTCAGCATGTCGTTGTGTCCCTGGGCAAGACACTTCACCCCAAATTGTTCCTGTGGGGATTGACCACAGTAAGTCGCTTCGGAAAAAAGCGTCTAACAAGTAACATGTAATGTTATGTAATCAATCCTTAATGACATTTGTGTAGCTATACATGGATTTATTATATAATTAGTGATGATGTATGAAAACGAAATATTACATGTTACTTGTTACTTGTTACATGTTACAAATAGCCTCTAACACTCAAGTTAATCCTGGCTCCTTTGAACAAATGAATACAAAGTGGCAAAGAGTCGCAGTCATGCAGATTAGCTTGTCTGTAAATGCTGACATGAAGCTCTTCACTTCACCTTCATTCGTCCTGCCTGCTGGAGGAAGCCCTTCAGCACCATGGACAGAGCCACAAATCAGCTCTACAGATAAGCCTGTGTTCAGAGAAACTTCACCTCTTTAACATGATTCATATGAGAATTAAATTGTAAAAATGAATGATTTTGTGTTTCAGATTGGCCTAGTTTCCCCATGAACCTAGAGAACATCCATTCAAACCTTTTTTTAAACTCATTAGATGTGCTGCAAAAGCACCAGAGTGAAACCTCCATATTTGTGTTATCTCCGCACTGAAGCCTCTTCTCCCAGTGACTAACAGCAGTCTCTAGCCCATCACCCTATGGCAACACTACTGCAATAGGCAGAAGGGAGATAGAGAAGTTGATATAACCACTTTTTTTATTAAAACAGTGCAGCAGTGCAGTTTTCAATCTTGAGGCCAACACTGGAATTGAGCTGCTGCTGCGTTCCCACTGGCAGGGGGGAAATAGAGGAGCCACACAGGCTATTACATAATTAGAATAGGGGATGTAGGCTAAATGGCATAGTGGTGGGGTTTTTCTAATCAGAGACAGCGAGTGAAACACACAGACAGTCAGCACTGGAGATAACTGGAGGGGGAGGATGGTACAAAAAGAAAAAAATTGAGGGGTTTGGGAGGAGTAAAGTGCCTTGAATGTTGACGCTATATGGCCTACAAAGAAGAAGATTTAGGATGGGTGGGTGGGTGGTTGG
>NW_011351428.1:21203-35384 GCF_000735185.1 Notothenia coriiceps | reverse complement strand
CTCTCTATGGAGCACCTGTAGAAGGTCAGGATACTCTCTATGGTGCACCTGTAGGTCAGGATACTCTCTATGGTGCACCTGTAGGTCAGGTTACTCTCTATGGTGCACCTGTAGAAAGTGCAGAGTATCCTGGAGTCCATGTTGAACCTCCTAAGCCTGCAGAGGAAGAAGAGCCGCTGTCGAGCTTTTTTGGTGATGGCGGTGGTGTGATGAGTCCATGTCAGGTCCTCAGTGATGTGGACCCCAAGGAACCTGAAGCTGCTGACTCTCCACCGTAGTCCCATTGATGGCGATGGGGGCGTGTCCCTCTCTCTGCTGCTTCCTGTAATACCCAATCAGATCCTTTGTTTTGCTGACGTTGAGATGGAGGTTGTTATCCTGGCACCAAGATGTCAGTTTTCCGACCTCCGAAGATGTCGTTCCCGTCTGTGATCTGGCCGATGACGGTCGTGTCATCAGCAAACTTCACGATGGTGTTGGAGCTGTGTGTGGCCACGCAGTCGTGTGTGAACAGGGAGTAGAGGAGAGGGCTGAGCACGCAGCCTTGAGGGGCACCGGTGTTGAGGATCAGGGTGGAGGATGTGATGTTTCCCACCCGCACTGCCTGGGGTCTGCCCGTCAGGAAGTTCAGGATCCAGTCACAGAGGGCGCTGTTGAGCCCGAGGTCTCTGAGCTTGATGGCCAGCTTGGAGGGCACAAGGGTATTGAATGCTGAACTGTAATCAATGAACAGCATTCTCACATATGTGTTCCTCTGGTCCAGGTGTGAGAGGGCAGTGTGGATGGTGAGGGCTATGGCGTCGTCTGTGGACCTGTTTGCTCTGTAGGCAAACTGCAGGGGGTCCAGAGAGTCAGGGAGGGAGGGAGGAGGTGATGAAGGTTTTGACTAACCGCTCAAAGCCCTTCATAATGATGGAGGTGAGTGCTACTGGGCGGTAGTCATTGAGGCTGGTGATTATTGTTTTTTTGGGGACAGGAACGATGGTGGAGTGTTTGAAGCATGTGGGGACTACAGACTGCAGCAGGGACTTGTTGAAGATGTCTGTGAACACCTCGGCCAGCTGCACTGCGCACACCCTGAGAACACGGCAAGGGATGCCATCAGGTCCAGGAGCTTTGTGTGAGTCTGCCCTGTTTAAAACAAAAGGGCAGGGCTCCTGGTCCTTCTGTGCCTCCACAGCCTGGCTGCTCATGGATTAAAAGTCCTCTTGCGAGTTAAACGGGTCCATTTAATGAATCTGAACAAGGGGCTCGATTGACTCACCGACAATAATGGCATCGCATCAGAAAATCCTGATATGTGTCAAGTCAAAAAACCTAGCCTACTGGCTGTTTAGTTTTGAGGACTTGCTGGAGTTGTGACAACGGAAATAGCTCATAGAATTACACACTGTTACAGGAAGCCATTAGACAGTGTGTGTAGATGAAATGAATGATTAACAGATTCGAGCAGATGTGTGGACGTTGCTGAAAGGTGCTTCCCTGGTGCTGATAACAGGCCTTTCCATTAACTGGATGTGCTACAACCTTTCTCACAGGCAAATGAAGGTGAGAGTGATCTCCCGCTCTCCCTCCTCCTCCCCCTGTCTCTTCCTTGTCTCTCTTACATCTTTATATACTAACTTATTGTATTTTACAAACCCTGAGGGGACTGTACCAATCCTTCCACACAGCACAATCTCCACCAGCGATGCCAAGAGCATTTCCGACTCTCTCCTCCCACATAAAATGCTTCCTTCTAACTTGAAATTGCAAATAAACGCACCCAGTTCACGAGGCATCTATCTATTCACGCAGCAGACTTTTTGAAACCTTTGAGGACTTCCTTAGAAAATATCCTGGTCAATATCTGACTAATTACCTGCCAATCTGTCGGCACTATCCGAGCGGAGGTGATCCAATTGATCGACTTGACAAAGACAGCCGAGACAGACTTTGAAAGTCCTTATTCGATTTATTTTCAGTGGATCTCTGCACTTCAGAGACGTAAGTGTTTGTCATTGCAGCTGGCATTCGGCATTTCTGCAGATCTTTACAGGAGAAATGCAACGGAGAAGAGGGGGCTACTTTCGAGCTAGTGTTATGGCACCCCCTCTGTAACTTTGGCCAGGATGATCATAATCTCACCAAAATTACACTTGTGTTAGTTATTCCACTCGAGTTCAAACAAACAAAGCAATTCACTCTGAGCCTAATAGGTGAAAAATTAAAGGGGTGCTTCTAAATCTGGCAGAGTCGGTGTTATGGCTGCCGGATCTGGCAACCCCCTCTGTAACTTTGGCCAGGATGATCATAATCTCACAAAAATCACACTTGTGTTAGTTATTCCACTGAAGTAAACAAAATAATTCACTTTGAGTCTACCAGGTGAAATATTAAATAAAATGTCCCTGAGATGTATCCTTTTTCCAACTTATAACAACAACATTTGCATGAAGACATTTTCTCCGTCTCTCTCAGGCTGTGTGTCATTAATATTCTTGTATTGACAAGCTGCTCTCTTCTCTGTATGTGTAAAACGTCTGTCTCGGATCGGTCTACTATAACTGTCTTTGCTCTGTCAGCTGCGTCAGAGCCAAAGTTCAGTCGCAGCTCCCTTATAAGCCTGCACATATCCCCAGCGGCTGATAACTAGAGTGGAGTGCCGAGCCACTGCCTTACTTTCTCGCTCACTAAAGAAAGTGAGAATCAGAGGCGAGGGATTGGGGAATGCGGGCAAGCATGCAGCCTCCCAAAACAAAGTGAATTTGTATGCTGCTCAACAGTGAAGAGTACATTTCCAATAGGGTACAAATGAGCTGGTCCTTGATGTATTACCGCACAATGCCTGTGTGTGTGTGTGTGTGTGTGTGTGTGTGTGTGTGTGTGTGTGTGTGTGTGTGTGTGTGTGTGTGTGTGTGTGTGTGTGTGTGTGGGTGTATTCGTATGAGCATGCAGCCCTGCCTGTGTGTGGCTGTGTATTATGAATTCAACCCTTCAGGACTGTACATGTTCTCTCTGTGATTGATGAAACTCCTCAAAACCAGAGAAAAGGAAAGCTGCAATCTCACACAGGAGTGATTAACTGGCCTTCTTTCTGCACTAACAGATAGAAGAACCTTCAGCAGCTCTCTGAAGTGGGATTAAGAGTTTTCAGATGCTGGCAGCAAACACCAAAGATATTTTGTCCACATAATGCCTCAGCGTGATGTCTGGACTCTAAGTGTACACATTATATATATATATAACATCTCAATAGGTCCAGACTTTTTTGTCCCCCTAGCTGTCCTTGACGAACAAAACCCAGACAGAGGCCGACCGGTCTAAAGATGGTACTGCTTTCAGCAAACAAAGCAACTGTTTTAGTGAACTGGGTTGAGTTGAGTTGTGCACAAGGGACACTGGATTAAAAGATTTATGCTACAAAGTGCTTTTTACCAAAGCGCATTCGAGCCAACTACAATACGCCATATGTATAAACAAACAGCTTCAGTCAGAGACACACTCTCCGTCCTAGCTCCGTGTCGGGATTAGCTGTTTCGTTCATGTTAGAAAAATATGCACTTGGTTCAGTTTAAAGGTGCATGTAAAGACGTTCATTATCCTCCAGGATCCTTCAGCCTGTGGTGCACTCACTTAACACGCTTTTTATTATCCACTTTTGATTTCTGCAACGAAAACAATTGGATAACCTCGATTACATCTTTTCTTACAAGTCAATTAAGATAATTTAACCCTTTAACATTTTTTTAAGCATTCTTACATTTCGGGAATAATTTGGTGAGTACAATGTTATCATTGCTGATACAACCAATGACTAGAGCTACACAAATGAAAGCAGTATGAAACATACTTTACCTTGAATGCCAAGGGTGTTCTTAAGAAAAGTCTTTGGCCGTATTATAATCAATATTACAAAAATAAATTAATAAATTCATTCAAACATTGAGCCACAATCTAACCAAAAACATCACTCCTACCTAAGTCTAGGTGCTTTTAATGTAAATTGACAAACTTGTGTTTTGATTTTCGGTTGTTGAGAAACACAACAGGTGGATTTTGCTCAAATTGTCAAAGGGCAGTTTTACTTTTGTATTGGTTTATGTTCTAATTATTTACAAAGCTTGCTTTTGTGAGAGCTGATGGCACCAATTGTTCTAAGATTGACTGAAAACTTGAATTAGCAAACCAACATCAATCATTGGTGTCGTTCTTCAGGCTGTCTATATTTTTTTCCCTTTCATTCTGAGTCCTGTGACTGCTTTCATTTCATAATCACAGTAATTGGAAACCAATGCATCCAGTCAAGCTATGACAAAGGGGCTAAATGGAAAAGCCAGTCCCCGGGAGAATTGAGGCGTTGTAACTGCATTGTTCCAGCAGTGAAACATTAATTGCTAGTACCTCACACTTTGCTCTCCGCACCCCCACCACCTCCCACCCTCTCTCTGCGAGACCACTCACCTCCCAGCTCCTCGGTGGAGATGCTGTTGAGCTGGAAGGCTTCGTTGCCCTCCGTCAGGGAGCTGCTCAGGTAGTTGTCTGGATAGAGCAGGCCTGCCCGCACATGGTGGAATGGCATCTTCTCCCTGCAGATCACACACACGCACACGCACGCGCACGCACACACACACACACACACACACACACACACACACACACACACACACACACACACACACACACACACACACACAAATCAACAGGTAAGAGGGATTTGAGTATCAGTGTGTGTGTACCCTCGATGTAAATCCTGACTACCAGCACAGTTGTGGGCCCTTTTATTAGGGAGGCAGACAGTGTCCAAACTTTTTAAGAGTGTGCCGAAGACTTTCCTTTAAAAAGAAAGCATATTTTTAAATCTTGCTTCTAGATTACCCTGAGTCCTACATGTTATGGTATTTTATTGAATGTTTTTATTGTATTTTTGTATTTTATCTAATTGTATTTGTATCTATTTAATTGTATTTCACGTTCTATCTTGTGTTTTTATTATTTTCTTGCAATTTAATGTATCTATTAACACTGTCATATATGTGTGTTAATCTGTGACGCCCACTGAGACAAACGTGTTTTGTGATGTTGGGCTTTATAAATAAACTTTGATTTTTAGAAACTCAAGCTCCTGTGTTCCTTCCGCTCTGCTAATGCTCACTTCTGGAAGAAACCACTGTCTCCTCATGGCAGAATCATAGTGACAAGTTATGTAATCACATTATAATTCAATGGTGTCACACAAAAAAAATCCACCGCTATTGTTCTTGTAAATACCATCAGCAACTCTGTATTATCCAGCGATCATTCGCTCGCTGTCTCTTTCCGGCTTGTTCTTTGTTCAGGAAAAGCACTAAAGTCCTGTCACTCGCTATCGTGTCCTCGTAGCCCCCCTCGTAAGATCTCTTGACTTCTTGTCCCGTCAGACAATCCCCACTGCCACCCAGCAGCTCACAGGGGACATCAGGGCTTGACAGGGTATCAATCAGCCACGGCCACTGCTGTCCTGCGATCAGTGCGAGGCTCGGCTTTGATTCATGAGGGTTGCCCTTCTGAGGGCTTTCCTCGTGTAATATTTTGACACTGGCGATATGCTTCATGAAATATTCCTGCCCATAGAACATGCTGAACTGTCGCGGTGAGACAGCGAGAGAGATGGGAAGAGATAGAGATCCCGAGAGTGTTTTGTGAGCATGCTGCTGCCAGACAGGGGAGATAGAGATGGAGTGAGAAAGAAGTTGGGATGCAGGAAATATGGTCAAAGCAAAAACAACTCCTCTCCTCTCCTCTCCTCTCCTCTCCTCTCCTCTCCTCTCCTCTCCTCTCCTCTCCATTAGTTGAGACTCAGACTCCTTTGTGGATCTTTTGAATCAGAGCCAAGGGGGAGAAGCGGACAAAGACTGAGCGTAAAGACAAAGACAGTGTAAAAGGTTAAGAGCTGCGGGAAAGGTGTCAGTCCGCTCTGGGGATCTGTAGAGGACACCACATGAGACAGCAGAGAGAGAGAAAGCAGACACAGTGTGTTTGCAGAAAGGTGTGTATGTGCACATATGGTGAGCTCTCAGGAAATGTATCCTTTTCCTAGTTCTACTTTACTCTCCACCTGCAGATTAGAGGGTCTCAACATGGACACCCACTAACATCACTCTTTTGTGTTTAGCGGTAAAGCTCACATTCGACAACCATTCAAGGGGACAAATGACTCTGCTGCAGTCACAGGTATTTATCGGCTCTGGCTCATGTCGGCAGTAAAGGAAGACACCTGGGTGGAGACGCTCATTTAGACACATTTCTGGAATGATGATATGTGATGCATCCATAATTATTTAAAATAAAAAAAAGGGGTTTGGACTATTTTTATAATTTGCAAATGCACAAAAACATACTATTTATATGCTCTATTAAAAGCCACTCCATTAGACTCCATTAACAGCAGTTACATTACGTATATTACCATATTGTGCACACTTCATTAACCTTGAAAGAAACAACATAAAACTCATCAAAAACATCTTTGTTAACCTTAACAGTGATCCACAATCACCAATGCCGGTATGTGTTAAAAAAAAAACAAATAACATCTGTTTATAACAAACCCTGCTTCCTGCTGTGTTTGTGCATCAAAAGTTAAATACTAGAAGTAAAAAACCCTGCTCGTGTAAAAGTCTTAAAAATGGATGTGTTTCTTTTAAGAGCCGCTGCATCATAATTGACTTAACACTAGTTGTAGTTTGTATTTAGTGTTGACTGATTATGCCACCAGATTTCAGTACACAAAACATGCTGGGAATATTTGTATATCGCTTTAGATAATAATATGTACATCTAGGCATTAGATAATAATATGTACATCTAGGCAATGGTAAAATATTTTTTGAGAAGCGTTCTGGTGTCGGTTTGTAGTCCGAGTAATATTGAACAATGACATTTGATCGGACTTTTGTTGAATCTAGCGTCTGTGTGGATACATCTGCATTGGGCAACAAATAATCTGGGAAACCATTGGGTACAGCAAAAGCGACAAAAGCTGTCAAAAAAGCGAATAAAAAGAAAGTTGTTTTAGTTTAAATGAAGATACGGTAACTGCAGATATACTTTCTAAACTATTTGCTCTCATTCACACAGACATCCACTACACCATGTATACACCCGAGGAGCTGCCGAGGAGCTGCCATGGAGCACCCTGGGGTTTAGTGTCCTTCTCATAAGATGAAGACCGGCTCTATCAACTGATCAACATCCAATCCAAATATCTGTTTATTGAGATTAGCAATAAACAACTCTAAACTTTAACTCACTTTGAAGTTGCCAACAGGGCTGTAAACAATGTCCGACGCACAGAAGAGAAGCTCTTGCCCCAGACATCCATAGGCTTCACTGGGGTGCACAAAATATAATTTGTTGATCCAAGAGGCTAAATCACACCGATAGCAAATGAGATCTTAGATTGGCGCAGATGGCGCATTATGAATGTTGTTAACTTACATGTAACCAAACATATCATAGGTTTATTTTGGAGTGTGTTTCTGCAGTAATTGATAATTGCACGTTTCCTACATTAGTGCATGCATGGCTGTTAAGCAAGTTAAAGAGTGTATCTACATCTGATTCCTCCACTTTGGCTGTGAAGAGAGTGGTGTGTATTTACATTATGAAGTAAGAAGTTTGTCACTGGGACAAAGTGATCTGTCGTGCACTACAAGCTAATATGGAAATTACTACAGAAATGATCACAAGATTAAAAAAAAGTCACAATGAAAAATTAAAAACAATTAATGGCTGTTAAATAAGCCGCAGCAGCTGAAATCCCTAAATTCTTCAACTGCTCAAGTTTAAGAGGAACCCAGTAATTATTTAATCAGGGGACAAATGAATTAGACATATGATGTGAAATTAATATGAGAATGTATTTTAACAGTCCATCTGCTCTAACAATTGCTCCACTGACAGAAACACCCACTCACTCGTGGCAAAAAGCAGCAGCGACGCATACACATGCATCAAACTCACTCACACAGATTCTCCGTTTTTTTTTTCTCTCTCTCTCTCTCTCTCTCTCTCTCTCTCTCTCTCTCTCATTCAATCCCTATTTTTCACTCATATATTTTTGGATTGCGTTATTTTCTACTCCTAAAAACATGGACTGTTGTCACAGAGACGGGCATGAGAGCTGACAAGGACAAGCTTTAGCAGAAAACCTCCATCTGATAAGCCTCATCGCCTGGCTGAGAGCAGGAAGAGGAGTGGCAGAAAGACAGATAAACAGACAGACAGACAGGTGAGAAAAAATGATGGGAGAGTGGGGTGCAGAGGGGATGAAAGGAGCAAATGAAAGCGGGCTTGCTGTCGGTTTTTGAACTGTGGGGTCATCTGCACCCCAGGGAGCTCAGTTTCAAGTCTGCAGCGTGGTGATCGGAACGAATTTAAGCTCAGACTCGAGGGAAGGCGCTCAGATAAAAGGAAAAAGGAGCAAAACAGATTGAGACAAAAACTGGGAATATGTAGAAAGGAGAACCATGTTTTTTCCTCACCTCCCTCCGTCCCCATGGAGAGGAATGCATTAGCAGAATGGCAGAGAAAAGCTGAGAGGTCACAACAGTGTTTTTCCCCCACAAGCACATGCGAGAGCTTCCAGCAGGCAGCCCAGACAAGACAACATTATTAAATGAATCCTTTTCATCAGATAAACAAAAACAATTTGCAGCAGCCACTAATTCAAAACATGCAAAACTGTGTGATTTAACTTCATCCACTGACTGTGATGTGAACTGGATGTGTTAGTCCGCCAGGAGGACTGCAAGATAAGTCAAAAAATCATTCTCTCTTAACTTCAAGCCACTAAAACGTCTCATATCTCCTCCAGTTTGGGAAAAAGGCTGATGCCGCTTGCCAAATATAAAGAGAGACCACCGATGATCAAGTGAAGCAACAGTGTTGGATAAAGGATGCAACTCTGCTTTGTCAAATAGACCACAAAGCCAAACAAAATGGATAAAGCAGACACATTTACACATCAAAGAAAGACATGTGTTAAATCAACCGGCAACCAAGAATAAAATGGCTTCTTATTAGATTTGACAGATGAATAATAAAAAACAATAAATGGAAATCAAATGTCTATGTCTCTCATATGTCACTGCTCAATGTCACATTGTCCTCCTGAAGTGGGGGGGGGGGTTGCCAATCTTGTCCCCCAGCCATCTCTCCAATAGGTCAACCTGGGTCATCCAATACTCTCTGACCCACCACCAGCCAAGTTAAGAGGCGTGGACTTGTGCACCCCTGGGTTTTCTGCCAGGTGGTCTGACACGACGCTTAGATGTTAAAAGAGTCCCACATGAAAACAGTTGGACCCCCACGATGGTCTGCATCACTGTGCGAATCTGCAGCAGAGTGAGCGCAGCTGGACTCACAGCTACATGTTACACTCATTGCACCGAGAATTGGGTGTCTGAGTAAAAATAAAATAAAAACAACACTCATGCGCTGTACCCTCCAAAATGCTCGCACACACACCGTCTATAATACCACGCACGTATACTGTGACATCCTCCACAGGCGGGTCCCCCAGGGTAGATGGTGATGAATGTGAGGCAGGTGACAGATTTGACCATCACGCTTTATGACTCTGGAGTTTTAAAGCATATGGCATTGAACCTGAATACTATTGGGCTTTAGACTGCAGCCTGTCCCCATTTTTCAGAAGCAATGTGAGCATGAGTGAAGAGCGGAGCGGCTGATAAAGCATGATGTATATAGTGATGGAGTGCTTTACTTCCCACTGCGTGTTCAGACAATTACACTATAATTACAGTTGTACCGCGTGTACGATGGACCTATAATCACCTAATCATACCGATCAAACCCACACAGCGCGCACTGACGCGACGCACGCAAACAGCTGGAAAGAGGTTTTCAGGAGCAGTTGCAATGGAAGGATATGAATGCAAATAGACACAGACATCATTGCGTTGTCAGCCATTAAAACAGCACAGCTCATCGAGCCTGTCAACACTACAGGTCTATTTACACAGGCACATTTCCACTGATCACAACAGGTGCAGTCGCCTCGTGCGCGGCTCTGCGGCCATCAACGGCACCGACGCATGGGCGGTCAGTGGCAGTAATCACCTTGATCACCTTTTAACACATGCAACCTGGGGTGGCACACCAAAGAGCGGTGAAGTGAAGCGTACCTGTCTGTGAAACGACTCTTCCCCCCGGTGTAAGATTCCCCCCGCTCGGTTAGAGCACCGCTGGCGGAGACGCTGAGGGTCTTTGGAAAGATGTGTTTAGTCTGTTTGCATCCGTCCTGTGCTCTTGAGGAGTCCGTCCGACAGCCAAAGATGGACTCATTCAGTCTGTGAGTGGGACCTGCCTCGGGGATTCACCAGCGTGTCATGTGCTCCCCACTTTACAGATAGTTATTCTCAAAAAAATATCAACTGGTTAGATGAGGAGAAGGAGGTGGATGGTGGTGATGTTGGAGATTAAGTCCGTTTTAGCTGAAGCCCAGACCCTCATGAACGGCCTCCAATTCGTTTTCTACATCTCACTTCTCATCGCCATATATTGTGAATTTGGGATGAAGCAGTTGGTATAGGGAGCCAAATCCTCGTCCTATCAGCTCGCCCAGACGGACGCCACCCAGAACGCCCACGGGTCTGGGTCTGACAAGCGGAGCTGCTGCTGCTGCTGTTGCTGCTGCTGCTGCTGCCAATTGACTATTATACAAGGATTCCAAAAATAAAGAATCACGATTTAATTAACTGTCAAATCAAAACCGGAGGAAGACCAGTCAACAGTTAGATCGGCAAACCTGCGGAGTGATGGGAAGGGATCTCCCGTGGCTCCCGGTGCATTTATCCTGGTGACAGACTTAACACATGTAGTCCGGTAAGGGAGGGGACACAGGGGCCGCGGCAGCAGAGGTACGACTGTGTAGGTGAGCCTGGAATATGCGACGCTGTGGTGATCAGGTGTGAGAGGGAGAGTCAGGAAGAGAGAGAGAGTGATACAGAGAGCGGGAGAGAGGGTGAGAGGGAGAGAGAGAAGGGGGGGAGAGAGAGAGAGAAAGAAAGAAAGAGAGAGAGAGAGAGAGAGAGAGAGAGAGAGAAAAAAAAAGTCATAACAAGTGACAGGACAGGTAGACGACGTGTTTTTCGGATGGAAAATGAGTNCATCTGCTGACTTCAATATTCAGTGAGCTGTAGGGTTGCCGGTTCAAGTCCCCGACCAGACCTAAATATGGAGTGTGGACTGCTACTTGGAGTGGGACCTCTCCAAGTAGCAGTCCACACTCCATATTTAGGTCTGGTCGGGGACTTGAACCGGCAACCCTACAGCTCACTGAATATTGAAGTCAGCAGATGTAAAAATATCAAGGAGGACAGCAGGGTGTGTGAACCATTAGATTGTATTTGCTTATAAAGTGTCTACTTTTATAGGTCTAAGAAATTAGAAAAAACATAATTACATCAGATATCATCCAATTAATTACAGACAAAGACTGCAACACTACAATATCACGTGTGTAATGTGTAAGAATACAATTATATATATTGTATTTTTTATTTGCTGAAACATTTCATAACATTCATCTGCTACTTAGTAATTATTTATCTATTATCTAATATATCATTCCAATAACTTGTATATAGACTCGTATTGCACTATTCCACTTTTTTTTTTCTCAATTTCTTTTCAACTATTTTTCTTTTTGTATTACTTTTAATATAATATACTTTAATATTGTTTTAATATTGTCTGCTTATCTGTATTATTGTGTTGCATTGTTGGAGAAGCCTGTGACCTAAGATTTTCAACTACATAATTACTCTGTAGCTATGTTAGTTTGACAATAAAGAACCTTGAACCTTGAACCTTATAAGATATTGATTATGAATCACTTCAGGGTTAGGGAAAGATTTTGGGGATGATTAAAAGAAACCGAAAGCAGATCAGAGGTAAGAGATGCAAAGTGCCAAAGTCACACAGCCAGACTGACCTCCTCACTAAGAGGCTTTACGTTGCTATGACAACATTACACTATTTCTGCCTTCATACATCCGCATCAACTCCTTGCCAGAAAACATAAAAATAACATATGTCATGTTTTTGTCAAGTGTTTGGACAAAGGAACATGTTCAGTCTTGTTCACAACCGCAGTGTTACAGCAGTATAGACAAGGAAATAATCTACTGCTGTGATGAGTCCCAATGTTTAAACACAAAACATTAACAAAACAAAGGTTATGTCAAATGTATATTCACTTCTTACCCCACCTCCCAACCCAGAAACCCTCACATCATTCAGCACCACACGACAAACACATTCAAGTTGACATGCAAACTAAACGTATCCACCAGAATGTATCAAAGCATTGCATAAAAGTCACTTTATTGGTATTTCTTAAGAGACATAGTAGATCTCATGTAATACTCATAGGATGTACAGTGATATGTTGTGTATTTGTCGTGCAGAGATCCGTGAAGCGTTTCGTATTTTGGACCGTGATGGGAATGGTTTCATCTCCAAGCAGGAGCTGGGCATGGCCATGCGCTCCCTGGGTTACATGCCCAGCGAAGTGGAGCTGGCCATCATCATGCAGAGACTGGACATGGATGGTGAGCCACTACATAAGGTCACACACTTGGGTGCAAGCATGCAAACACACACACAGAGTTGACCTTTTCATGAAGTCGCTTTCAGGAATCTACACGTGTTTGTATCAGTTGTTGTCTCTGAATTAAAATACGAAAAAGAATTGAAATTAAGCTGCATGAATATCTGAGTTAACTGTACAGTAAATAATACAAATAACTGTTAAAGATGCCAAAAACACTTCACTAAATGTTTATTTTACTTGCTTTAGGCTAAATGAACATTCGAGTTACAGCCACCTTAACAATGTTTTTGCTAAATTGTCTCTAAATTGCCTCGCAGATGGTGAACTGTCGAAAATAAATTACCCTGGAGACAATAAAGAGCGAACCTGTCTGCTCCTTCTCCTTAAACTCCGGCCCTCATTGTAAATCCGTAGATGATTGCAATTAATCCTAAGCAGTCCCTGAATCACAAACAAGCTAGTCAATCTTTCCTCTGGTTCTTATCTGCCTGCTCTTGATTCCACAGCATGCGGTAAATATCAAAGGTCACAGCTAAAAGCTTTTTTGCTTTTGCCTCCATGAGTGTTACGAGCCTCTGAGAGCAGCGCTGCCATTTGTTCTGAGGGGAGACAGTATTTCTGCTCCCCTGACTTCTATCATCTCCATGTCGGCTCTAATAAGTCACTGAAAGCGGTCGCAGCCACATTTAATTTCAGAATGTCAATTATCATCAGGTGTTAGACAACCTGCACGCTCCTTCAGATGATTAATGTAATGTCATTAAATCCCTGCTTCGGTTATTTGAATCCACTGATCTCTGGCATTACATTTATATCTTTCCCTCAGGCTTTAGGCAAGGTAGTCTTTCAATACAAGATTATATTATGCTAATTAAAAGCTACATTTTTAGAAACTGCAGTTATGTTTTATAACAAAGAACTGATGCCTGCTTGGTGCTAATAATATTCTGTAATACAAGACAACGCTTTATTTCAAAGGTCGGCAATTTCCTAGTAATTTGCAAGAAGCTCCCTGAAAATAAATGTGTAATTTGAAACTTATCGTAGGGTAAAAATGATATCTTCCTTGAGCTATCCATCAATCCATTCACACTGAAATAATTGAAACTTAACTAACCTTAAATGTTGAATTGGATGCTTGCCTGTTGACAGATTTCACATTTGTGCTTGTTCGGCTTGCCTGCAGAGCAGTGACTAGTACTTCCAAGTTTACGCAGCAATTAATTAGAATTAATTCATTACAAGAGTGTCACTTTAATATTGTCTCTATGTACCCAGTAATTAGCACTAAATCACATTATGCAGAAATTACAGACCCATTAAATAAATTGTTGTCATACTTCCAGCAGCATGGAGACTTAAGCATCTTATTCCCTTCAATATGCGGCCTATTATAAAAAACAACAAATACAACATTAGAGTATTTCTTTACGGGTAATAATATCAATATTGGCTATATATATATATGTATACAACTATTCATGCAGTGACTTTGTTAGTTATAGAACATGATATCGGGGAGATGTTCTCTGAGTATTAATGCTGTGGGACGCTGGCTGTTGTCGCTGCCAAGGCACACA
>NW_011351428.1:0-21158 GCF_000735185.1 Notothenia coriiceps | reverse complement strand
GGCGATGGATGTGGAGGTTGAAAGTAAATAACAGAGTACAACATTGGACTCTCCACCCCTTCTCAAATCACTATTTCGTGAGACTCTCCCCGTCGTGTAAAAGGGAAGTGCAATTATTTAACCAGATTTATTGGTTCCCGTTCGTGCAAACTGTGACCTCGTGTCGAAGTCTGAAAAGGTTATTACTAATTACATTATGGGAGAACGTTTGTGACATTCTACGAATTGGGCGTTTTTTGTAATATGGCATGGTGTATTTTCTATTTTTCTTTTTTTATTCCCTTTTATGATTAAGATCGTTCCAAGAAAAGGAAGTTCCGGGGCTTTATTTCGGTTCTTTCAGAGATTTCTTCGCTCAACCTCCGGACCTCCTAGACAACACACACACACACACACACACAACACACACACACACACACAACACCACACCACACCACACACACCACACAGACGTGAATTCATTCACACCGGTCTCGGAGACAGTGATTTCTTACCGAACAAGAATTCTTACATACTGAGATAGACCTGCCGACTTTTTTTGTGGGGGGGGCAGTGTGAGTGTGAGACCGATGTTTGAGCAGGCCATCAAATCTCACGAAGCTGTTCTTTTTGCTTTTCTTGAGTCAAATGAAAGGAGAAACATTAAGAGGGTGACTCACTGAAATGAGGTGTGTGCGTGTTTCAGGTTACAAACACACTGGGCCACATTCACATAAACGTTCTTTATTCTTGATTTCATTGTGCAATCACTTGAGATAATATGGCTAACAAAAACAAGGCTCTGAGTCTATGCCATTCATACATCGGGATATTCTGAATTAAACATCAAAATCATTTATTTTTCAAATGTGGGGAATGGATTGCTTCAATGAGACACATTGAAGGATGGAGCAAGACACACGACGAGTGTGGCTGAAAGAGAGAAGAGGATGTAGAGAGGCAAGCTGGACAATACACTGTATGTGGAAGTGGAAGGGAGGTGATGGCTGTGCCCCACATAAGGATGCAGGAATATAAAAGAAAACCACAAAGGAGGAGAGTGGGAGAAAATGAAACGAGCGGTACGAGAGCCTGCGATTCATGAAGGTCGCAGACAGTGTTCGTCTCAGGGATGAGCCATAATGACTCAGTTGAGCATGTGCGCATATTATCTCTGCACAGTGAGATGTTTAATGATTCTTCAAGGTGACCGGAGTCGGCACGTTTTGTGTAGTATTGCATTGTGTGTGCGAATGTGTTGAATACTTTTTGTTCGTGCACGTGATCCTGCTCCTGTGAGTTAAATGTTTTCCACTGGAGCATGGTCTGAGTAAAAGCTCGAGGAAATTTGGATATCTGCTTTGAAAAACTCCTGACTCAAGTTATATCATTTCTGCTGACAGTCCGTAAATTACATTTGGAATAGGGAAGCATCCAGTCTTCCACTGCTAATTAAGATACAGTCCCTAAAGATGTAAAACCAAAACAAGCTTAAGCTATCACAACAATGTTTAAAGTCTATGCATTCTTTTAGCACGGAGAGAGTGCAGGATAGATGTCTGCAGAATATTCTAAAAACCTAAAATACTTGACCCAGAAAAATATATTTTATAAATAAATTACTCACCACGTTGAA
The DNA here is from genome assembly GCF_000735185.1 of Notothenia coriiceps. Taxonomy (NCBI): domain Eukaryota; kingdom Metazoa; phylum Chordata; class Actinopteri; order Perciformes; family Nototheniidae; genus Notothenia; species Notothenia coriiceps. The sequence goes on along the minus strand of NW_011351428.1, from coordinate 19,543 downwards.
TTTGTTTTAAAAAAGTATTTTTCCTCCAGAGGCAAATAACAGAGCAAAGTCTTGATTATTCAAGTTTAAAGAGCTGCAGTGGTTAGCTAGATGTTTGATTTTATGTAACTACATGTTTAAAAATGTGTTCAATATTTTGAGATACAAGATTGATACGGTCTCAAGTCTTTACAGCAAATATTAAGCTTCCACCAGCAGCTTTAGTTAGACTGGAAACAGGTGTAATCTATCTAACAATAACACAGCAGTCCACCCACCAACACCTCTAAAAAATCTCAAACTTCTGCTCTAATGATAGGAAGAAATGGTGGTCATGGCTAAAACAAACCAACATTGAGTTATGATATGGGACGTTAGTCATGGTCTCCAAATGTCAACCATTCACCTTGAATTTTTCCAAGACACCCTGTAATGTTCAGTAACACCATTACTCTACTTCCACCTTTGTGAAAAAGACAGAACAGTCATTTATTGTAAGACAGAAAGAGGTCACTTCCTCAAAAAAAGTCCTTTTAATCACTTGAAAAACCTACTCTGTCATTTATTTTCGGGTGAGTCTCTCCAGGCAGCTAATGATGTCCATTTGTTTCCACAGTGTGGAAATCAAATGTCAGACTGTGAAACTTTTGAAACACCCAGTCTGGACTCATTTGTGTCAAAAGTCACATTAAAAGTGATAAGTAAAAGTGATATACACTTTTTACTATTGACTTGAAGTTCTGTCTGTTAACCACCTGTTATTGTTAATGAAAACAGAGACTGACCAGCAGGATACAGGAGAGAGAACCAAGTGACAGACTTATAGCTGCCGTCTGCGTCTGTTGAGACCGGCTGCAGTGTTCATACTGATGACCCATGCCAAATTAAAAATGTTACATAATTACTGCCATTTTGTGGATGGTTTTATCCAAAGTGCGCTACTGTCATTGTAATTATTTTACGGCTACATGCAAAAACATAATTTTGAATACATTGGTTTGTCTGGGAATTTTGGTCTATTTTGCTTCCATCACTTTTCATAAGATCACTTATTTCAGACGAGTGGAAGGAAAACAATTCACATACATTCGTTTTGCTTCATTTATTTCGGTTTGTAGAAAATGATAAGAATTAGCATTCAAACAAGTTAAGTGCTCTGGAAGTTTCGTAGTGATATCTATTAGGTAAGTAGTTAACCCTATTCCTCTGCATGATATATATGGAATTTCCCACTATACATGCCTATCCTTAAAGGTCTTTTCACAGAATATGTTATTTCTCAGCACTCTATTCTCTGGCAATAAAATGCCTAATATGCAAATTTGAACTTGCAATTTTAGAAAACTTGTTATAAAAAAGTGTTTATGTCAGTCATCAGCTGGGGACGTTTGATGGTGACATCTAGTTAAAATGATGACCCCATTCACTTGAATTCTTTCCTCTACATTGGTGTTGGAAAAAAGATTTATGACGGGGCTTTTTTGTGTCAGCACCTTATGGGGAATATTTTGCTTCAGACTGCATTTCTTAAAATTCAATTGCGACATATTTTTCTTCTGTGGATTTAGTTCATCCATGATTTATCTGTGGTTGCAGTATGCAAAATTGCAGTATCTTACCTGCAATTTTACATTAAAAAGTGTCCTCTTTATGTTTTAGTTTGCAATTGTGTACACACAGTGTTGAGAACATATTTGCACCTTGGTATAGTCTTGTTAAATCACTTACGTACAAAGTGGGACAGAAACTTCCCTTGAACTTGGAGTTTCCCCCTAACCCTGACGGCACTGCTGCTAGACAGAAGAATAGGACAGAACAAGTACAGAATAAAACAAAGCAGGTTGTCACTCTGGGTGACTTTTAAGAGAAGGGTCAGAAGACAAAGCAGGTGGACGACTGACAGAAAGCTTGTTCTGTACGAGGGCAGGATTAGAAGAGAGGGGCGACGTCTGAGCACCTGTTCTTCTGATTGATGTGTCCTCGCTCCGTCACCGGCCACTGGGCACGATCCCTTGCTGTTTTCATGTCAAGCACGAACATACCCAGACACAACTCAATAATTGAGTTTATTCATTGAAAGACAAAATACTCAGACAGTCAAACATTCGAATATTTACATCCCCTGCTCCTCGTGTGTGTGTGTGTGTGTGTGTGTGTGTGTGTGTGTGTGTGTGTGTGTGTGTGTGTGTGTGTGTGTGTGTGTGTGTGTGTGTGTGTGTGTGTGTGTGTGTCATTATGTTCATGTTTGCCAGTTGATAGATGATATCATACCTCTAAAAGATTGCATTACATTTTGGTTATGTTCCACTGATTGCTTTGTTGCCGTGTTGTAATCTGACTGCAGAGAACATCCAAAAATAGAGCTGGGTTTAATTTGAATTTTTGTAATACGAGTGCAAAAACAAAAGGATGTCTGGGTTGTGTTACCAAACCCAAAATGAGGTTCTCTACAAAACCATGTTCAAATAGTTGTCCCAATTATGTATCAAAGGACGATCTTTTTTGCTGAGCATTAGACATCAAAAACATCGGATCCACTGTCATATCTGTTATTTAAATATAAACCATGAGACAGCTGGAAGCATCATGACTGTTGTCGAATGTAGAAACTCTTGCACCGAAGTCTCTCTAATAATAATAATAATAATAAGCATGTTATCTGGTTTCTTTTTTACTTATCTTAGTTGTTTAAACTGTTGGACGGTGCTGTGACTTGCTAGAGTCTCCGCTAGTTGCCTGGCAACCTAATAGGGACAACTTGACTCTAGAAAGTCACTGCTCGTTTAAAAAAAGAAAAAAAAGGCACATTCAAAAACAAAAAGTGATCTCTCTTTGTTCTGGTTGGCAGATTGTTGTTACATTTAGAAGGAGCCAGGCCCCTGTTTCCAGCCTGAAGCAAATGTTACATATTTAAAGAACAGAAATGAGAGTGGTATCGATCTTCAAAGTAATAGCAACATTTCTCCAATGTCAAACATACTTAGAGGTTCAATATCCAACCCTACTTGCATTATAGATGTTATCCATCTCACTGTTCCACTACTTCTTTCATCTCAATTTTCTCTGACTTCACTTTACTTTTTTTCCATCATACAGTATGTCCTTTTCGTTTTCCTTGAGAAATATACCCCCTATCTTCTTCCTCTTTGCCTCGCCTGCCTCAGTATGTCCATCTGTTGTGCTAAACCAAGCGACTGATTGTATTTGTGGCTGTCTGTGAGGTAGATAACCTGGACCTGGATGACAGTGGGTTTCAGGAGGGGGTGTGCAAGTGTGTGTATGTATTATAGAGAGGATCTGTGGGGGCAGCAAGGACGTGATGTTTAGGAAGGGCAGACAGGGAATGGGACAGAGGCTAAGATTCAGACTTTGAGCCCATTAATCATTTTAAACACAAACATGCACACACAACTGAGAAAACAACCACCTACAAGGACGTTAGTATGCTAGTATGCCCATTGTAATTGATACATCCATTAAACCAATTGCGCTTGCATCCCCCTTTATCAGAGCACACACAGGTTGCATACTGATTCTAGCACCCAAAAATAGAACCAGTGATGCATAGGCAAACATGCTGCCAATACATTACAACACACATCATCCCTTCTTATAACGTGTACATACAAATAAACACATTTAAAAGCAATCCATGCATGCCATAATTTCATGCAGCGTGTACATTTCGCACCTCAGTCGTATCTTCTATATTTATCTGCCCTCATATAGCCAGTTTGTGGGTGACAGTGTCTGCATTGATTGTCTTGTGCCCCTGCAGTTTGACATGCAGCAGCTGTCTCTGGATGAGCTGAAGCAGGTGCTGTTCCATGCCTTCAGGGACCACCTGACAATGAAGGACATCGAGAACATCATCATCACCGAGGAGGAAGGCCTCAACGAAAGCTCAGGAAACTGCCCTGAGTACGAGGGAGGTGAGGAAGCTGCTCTCTTGGAAACTTCGCTGTTATTAATACCTGTACTGTTGCTGCAAAGTCTTTTGTAATTCACTTGATGGGCTATTTAAAAAAAAGTTATGTTGAGTATATATGAGTTAATGTGTCTATGACCAAAATATTCTCCAAAAAACGTAATCTGTGCTTAATTTCTGTAACTCAGGCAGTTACAGCGATTATCCAGCTCTATATTGGACGATGACTCAGCATGAGTTGTAGCAGCGTCACTATGGAAGCGATGCCTATTTATTTATTCATTCATTAACTTTGTGGATTGCTCATGTTAGTACTACTGGTTTTTAAATGTGCTTAGATGTGACTGTCTGTCTGTTGTCTGTGTTGTTTTAGGTCATAATGGATTCCTTGTCTTTTATCTCCATACCAAATCTACCTAAGTTTACAAATAAATGATCTGAACTTAATCCGTTTGTTTAAGTTCAACATTTTTGGAATAGCAATGTTTGTGTTTTCGCCAGTGTTAGAGTAGCTGCTGCCAGACGCAATTAGCATAGCTTAGCATAAGTAAACGGTTGAACTAGCCTGTTTCCAGAACTCCAATTAATACCCACAATTCAGATTTCTTGAGCCTTTCCTATTGGTCTTATGAGAGTAATTGACGGCTGTTTCAGCTGTTTATAAGAGATAATAAACCAATAAGCTTCGAGTATTTTTTTCATATAGCTAGCTAGTTGCTACCTAACTACATCAATAAAAAATGACAGATCTTGAGTGAATTATTTTCATTTTGTGGAAAAACATTATGTTTACTCAAAGCAACTGTTCAAAGGCTAAAACGTATGAATCACTCAAATGTACATCCATGGGAATCCATCACTCAATACTTATTGATTATCAAACATGCTTTTAAATGACTTTCTTAGCCTTGCACCGAGAGATTCAAGGGACAATTCCTCATTTTAAATGTGCTGCTCTACCAAAATCATTACCCACCACAGATGTTGTAACGAGGAAATCCTGAGGGCAAGGTCATGAATGCTGACGTATATTCAGGAAAACAGATGTGATATTTAAATGATAACATCTATTAATCTCGAGGTCATGCATTCATTTCTTTATTTTTCAAAGCCAAGAAGAGGACATGTTGTTAATATCTGAGTGCCCAACACAGAAGGCATTTTAGTTGAGAAATACTTTCAGACCAAGTTATGTTGCTTTAGGGAGATAAGAAGGAAGAAAAAAAAGAAGTCTGACCTCGTCTTAGTTATGGTGCAGAGCTATAAATTGCCTTACTTCTGTGAAACATCCACAAGTCAGAGTAGCACAAAGGTAAAGACAGATCAAACACGCTAGAAAACTGTGAAAGTCTTAATGAATCTATTGGGTACTGGCCTACAGTCTGGGGGAGGCCTAAAAGGAGACGGCTGGGAGGAAATTGAGAAACTTAGCAGAGGGAGTAGGAACAGTGAAGGAGGAGATAAGAGGCTAAAGAAGGGATCAGGGAAGTGCTGGAAAGTGTTTGGGTGTTTAGGGAAGGAGTTATGAAGAGGAAACAGTCGAAAGGCGCTAAAAGAGGACAAGTTGGAAGAATTAAAAGAGATGGAGGTAAAAAGAGCCTCTCTTGAAGAGAACAGCTGTTTTAGTCTCAATTAACCATCTTCCCATATCCTCAACTTCCCTCTTTCATGCGTCCTTCCCATCTTCTTCCTGTCCGTCGGGACTTCAACGCCTTGCACAGTCCCTCTTAGATCCTCGACTCAGAGCTCTGAGTTGATTTATTGATGCAGCGTGTGATTCTAACGAACTAAGACAAGGGAGCTAAGAGAGGAAACCTTTGGTTGTTGATTTTGCTGCAAGGCCTGTTTGAGGACACATCGGACTCTGCTCTTCTTCTTTTTTCCTTCTCCTGAGATTATGTCTTTAGGGGGAAAACTGTCTTTCAGCTCACAGATAGGTAGAAAAACATTAAAGTTTGATGTCACTCCTCTTGTCTTTGTTTTTGCTGCATCATAGGGAGTATTAGATTGAGTTTGTGCCTCCAATCAAATCACTTCCCCAGATAATCTTGGTCACATATAAAGTGGTCAATCTTGAAGTGCATTGCCAAAAATGTCAAACAATCACGTATTATATATTTATTTTGTATCATTCTTTTGAAGTCAATAAACCTGTCGATAAGTTAGCCAATCATCATCAAACGAGAGGCCAACACTTGAGCTTAACAATCCAAAACTCTAAACCTGTCTCTCATTTCTTTTGTCTTCTTCGCAGTCCATCCCAAGAAGAAGAATCGGCAGACGTGTGTCAGGAAGAGCCTGATCTGCGCCTTCGCCATGGCTTTCATTATCAGTGTCATGCTCATCGCAGCCAATCAGATGCTGCGGAACGGCATGGAGTAACCAATTGCACTGTGAGCATGGCGAGTGGACAGAACAGCCACGACCTCACATCTCGTCTTTGCAGCTTAAGCAGGACCAGCTACAACCCGAGCACTTCTCTAAACAATCAGTTGAGGGTTTTTTTAGGTTAATTTGAACTTAGTAGTAAATGTGAGTGAGATGACGAGAAATATTAATTTGTTTTGCATTGAAGATGTCACCATGTATAGTTACTGGACTTACGGGTCACAAAGAACTGAAACAATTATGTTTTTATAAAAAAAAACGTGAGAATAAATAGAGGGTGTTATTTTGACAGAGACCACTCTTTAAACTTGATTTTCTAATTACCAGAAAAAGTTTATCAGGTGCTTTGAGCCATTCCTAATTTAAAAATAACAGTGGTTATTATGAACAACTGCATATTTACCTTAGAGAAGTAGCTGAATGTGAGTGAATGAGAGCGCTGAATGTCAGGCACTGTATTTAAATGTATTGTAAATCCATCACATCTCAAATAGTCATGTTTAAACATCATCGACCAACTCAGTCCGCTAAATGTCAGGGCACATGAAGTCTTTGTGTAAGGAGCACAACTCAATACTCAGTGAGGGGAAACTTGGGAATCATCTCTTTGTCTGTAGGTGTGTCAAAGATAGTAACTAATGTATTACAAAATAGATTTGGTCTATACTGGAGCACATGGATTTAAAGCAAAAAGCAGAGGAGGTGTCGAAAGGTGCGTCTCTTTTTGCCTTAATTCTGTGCTTCAGATGGACCAAATATCTAAAGTCTCTCCTGATAAATTAGATTCCTACTCTGAGAGACAGTCCAAAAATGTATTTCTCAAGGGGGTTGAAGCGGTTAACCTCTACCTTCACTAGACGGTGCATAATAAGCTCAGGCCGTCTGAGAGGAAAATATATGAAGGTTTGTGATAATTAGTAGGGAAAAGATATACATTCCCTTGTTTTCAGTTATGCGTTGGTAAAAAATCCTTCACCTCAACGTCTCCTTGTAATACAGCCCAACTGCGGTAATTATAAACTGCACTAAAAGCATGCCAGTATGTACACTGCCATATCAAACATTTGTCTAGCTCCCATGAATCTCTCTGTATACATAGTAGTAATTATCTTGTGTAATGTAGTGTTTGTTCACAACAGCCGAATGTATGAAGGGTGGAAACTAGTGAGATAAATCAGGGATATACAGTTGAGCTGTGACACGCTGGAGGTACAGCAGCAGTTTCTTTTTGGAAAAGGTTGCATTCTAGTGGTTTAAATGAGAACTGCAGCTAAACACTTGAACTACCATGTCTACAAGGTGTTCAGAACTGAAGAACAACGCCACTGAATTTGAGCTTAGATATTTGTTGTGTCGATGTCACATTTAGGTCTGATTTGGTTCACTGTTTCTTAAATGCAAAACCAAGTGTTTCCCCAAGAACCCAAATTGTGTTGTCGCACCAGCACTCAGGTTTTGAGACTGAAGTGGCTGATGCAGGACCTCGGTTAGTTTCTGGAGTCATAGCTATGGTTTATGGTTCAGACCATCGACCTGATAGCACTACAATTTTAAAGAGCTTAATGGAGTCAGGGGGTTTGACAAGAACAGACAGTCATGCTCGTCTTTATAATGGAGACCCCCGAGGATGAAAATCCCAGTGACTCCACAGATTACGTTTGAGGATTTTATTTTTTCTTTCGGTGTAGAGCTCTGCGTTACAGAAATATCATTGTTAATCCACTGTTAGAATAGTATCATACCAGTAATGGTGTCCATTATTCTGTTGTCTAAGCAGAAGATTTAGATCAAATAGTCATTTCAAAACAAGACTACGGCTGAGATTAAGTTATTTTAAAGGTCACCTATTGTGCGAAATTCATGTCTTTTATACATCAACATGTGTCCCCTCTGTGTAAAGCGATTCTAAAAGTTTCAGGAAAAAAGATTCGCTCACTTTTTGGCCTGATCCATTTATAAAAACCTGTCTGAAAATGAGCTGATCAGATTTTGGCCACTTTATGATGACATAACGATTTGTTGGCATGTGTAACCACTAGCCAATAACCAACCAAGGTAAACCCCGCCCACCTTATCACCTGAATCTCCTCCTAGAGCACCATGGTGTTCTTTTTAACCAAATATCTCTAAGAGGGGCGTGGGGAGGGGCTCCTTATTTTCCTCTAAAGTAACAGACAGAGAATCAGCACTTTTGAAACAGGGCAGGGGATTATGGGATGTTACAATGCATGATCTGTTTGGTGTTTCGAGCCAAACACTTCAGAGACATGTTTGTATATAGCTGAGACCTATAATATATTGATAAGAAACAGTATAATAGGGGACCTTTAAAGTCATTATCCGCGTCAAAACAGTCGTACATTTTGTTGGTGACCATTTGTTGCAACATAATGTGCCATAACGGCGGCATCCTGTTTGTGGATTCCTGAATTGCTCGGTGCTCCCCTTGGATCTTGAGGCAATTATATGTTCTGTTGTGTGATGAAAACAATACCAGATATTTCCATCACCTTACGTGCAGCCATGTAAGTTTGCTGTCCAGGAAATAAAGGGAAGAGGGCTTTCTCTTAAAAAAAAAAATGGCTTTGTAAGATCAAGTATCACAGCAAAAGTGTATTATACTGTAAATCAGTATGCATGTTGTTGTTTAGATTTTCATGTCTTTTTGAAAGACTGTGGAATCAGTTTAATCTTTCTTTGTGGTGGCATAGCCTTGGTTTAAATGTATGTCCTACTTTCATATATTTGACTGTCCAGTTTATACTGTAATAGCCATTTTTTCTAGTTTCTACCAGCTATCAATCAAATCAGAGTGCAGGAGAGGGCATTTTCATAAATATGCAAAAACAAGGTCACATCTTCATCATCTGTTTCACGTCGTATAGGGTAGAGTCTGTAGGCCTCACTGTGGGTGGTTAAAATTTACTTTGAATAAAATATAATGTGTGTTTTAGATTTTTATTAAATGTTCTCACTGCCTCACAGTCCTGTGAAAACTGCTGTATAATGTATGCTACACTTATCTTTGTGAGTCAGTCTTTGATATTCTCGGCACATTGAAATCTGACCAATGTTCTCACTGTTGGCCATTAGCATCACGGTCCTTTTGAAACCAGCATAGACCACTATATCTTAACAAAGTCCACGTCCATTCAGACATCCTTTCATGGTTTGGTAAGGGACACTCGTAGAAAAAACCTTTTATCAACACTTTTAAAGTTTACATTATTATACTGTACATCTGGGAATCAAATCATGATGTTCATGTTTTTCAGAGTTGCTTTTAAGATTTGTTTTTACCAACACATGTTTTTACCTTGTAGATTGTATAGAGATAAAACTAAACACAGATATGTAAACCTTGGCATGCTGCTTAGAAAAGGAGAAAGAAAACAGCAATAGTCGCCAACTGAGTGGATATTTAAAAATGCAAATAATAGGTTTAATCTGTCTAATCTAAAAAAAATATATATCCATATATGTTTATGCAATAAAACCTTGTTTTGATAGAAATATAAGTCATCTGTGTTTACTTCAAGACCAACAACATACACATAAAATCATATATTTAGTTACTTAATGAGCAGGATCATTTTCTCTGACTGTGACACTGACTACAAAGCAGGCCTCTTGCTTTACTTGTCATTTGTTATCATCCTCTCTGTTATTTCAAATACTAACCCTAAGAATAGAACACAGCATGGTTTATCCAGAGCGCCCTTTACTACAGGTAGCAGAGCGTGCATAAAAGAGCCACGAGTCAGAAGAGCAGCCTTTTCAAGTGCAGAAAGCTCACTGCTCTGACATCCCCTTCTCACATCACACATGCGGGTCATGTAGCGCTGCAAACACAAGTGCTTTGAGTGAACTAACCTTGGCGGGTGTGACATGCCATGCATACAAAGGTGACCCTTCCACCATTGAGATGTGCATCTTAAAACTCGGTTTAGCCGGAGGCAGTACGTGAGGAGAGAGGTGAAATAACACCTTTGTCAACATGTGTCAGAGAGGAGCGTCCTGTGGAGCGGTGCTGGCATCTGCACTCACTGTAAATCATGATAATTAGGTAGCATAGGTCAAACACAACAGAGACCAGCCTCATAATAGATGCTCTCAAACCCCATTAACCACCAGATTATGAACCATAACATGCCATTAAGTGGACCAACAATACATTATTCTAAGTGGAAAAGCCCAGGCAGGACATCTGGTCTTATATTGTATTTCCTATTTGTGGATTCATTAGGAGTTTGAATTTGTAAAGTACATTATCTGTCTATACTGCTTTTATCTAATTATTATATAGTTACATCAGAAAAGCAGTTATCAGGAGTCATTGATGACATCAGTGATTAGTTTCAAGTTATCCTGCAGAAAGGGGCACCTGTGAAAAGTCACTGTGATGGTCGCTAAATGAAAAAGAAGACGACAATTCAATAAAGATGACACACGAATACTTAAATGCATACAAATCATTTAATATTAGGTATTCATTGCATGACTGTTGATCTAACACATTCAGAGTTGATCTAACACATCCACTGCAGAGACAGCATTACATGGTTATTCTCCCAGCACACAGCAAACTGATCAAAATCATATTTTAAAAAACACCTTAACAGATTAATCTGCGTACACTCATGTAAGTTGGTGTTGGAATCCTTCATACGCAACACCGAATCTGACTTAAAGGGGGGAAAAGTTATTTATCCTGGTAACACTGCTTATAAATTGTTTGAGTGGAATATGACAAGTGTAACAATGTAACAAAGTCTTAGAAAACACAACACTCACTTGATGACTTTGTTCTACTTATCTGCAAAACCCTCCTGCCTTCTGAGTTGCCTTGTGTTTTCTGATGGCAAGTTTCTAACAATAAATAACAGCTAAGAGGACGTAAAGCCAAAGATTAGTCTTTGTACGGTTTTCATGCTTTTATGTCTTCTTGCCCCTGTTAAGGCAAACTATTATTCTATTAAAGTTTTGAGTGTAGCTGATGGATCTTGGAGGATTCAAGTAGTGTTTCCTAAAACATGTAAGAGAGAGGTATGGATTGATCATTTGAAGTCATTGTAACCTGTTCCATGTAAAGACTTTGGCAAAATCGCCTGGAAATATGAAAGTCAAAAGTTGATGGGAGGGATAAATTAGATAAGTTGCTGGTACATGTGTTATGCGGGACAGAGGTATAGAGAACGATGGTAAACAGATGGGACGATAGGAAGGGAGAAATAAGAAAAGTGAAGCTCAGAACTCTGTGTGGAGGTGGCTATAGTCCCGGCTGCCCGTGGGGATCTCGCTGGGCTTCATGAAGACGCCCTCCATTGCCTTCCACAGGCTGTGCTGGCTGGGGTCTGCCATGGCGTGAACTTCCCTCTGACCGTTGATCGGCCGTCCGTACTGCTCCCCTGTCACTGACAGAAATGCATCGGTGGGTTTGTGACGGAAACGGACGGCCTCCTCTCGCTTCCACACAGATCCCCCACACTGAACCGTCCACTCGTCCAGATGGTCCCCCTCCCCGTCGTCCCCAAACGCACTCACCTCCTGTGGACGGGTGAGAGAAACATTATTTGAAAAGTAAAATAAGAGAAGGTAATGTACCTTGTTTTCTGATAGCTTTTTGGGTCCGTTTTACTATCTCTCCACTTTCCAGACATAAGTGGTGTGGGATAAATATATATCGATGTCGTGCTTCTTAAATAATGTTCTGTTCTAATTGTGTCTCCCTCGCCTAAAGCCAACATTTTTTTAATGTGTACACCTTGTACAGTTATGTTCACAGACTTTTTCTCCACCTACACACTTTGAGTGTATTTTAATACAGCCATAAATAATACATGTGTTTATAATCTTTGAACTTGCTTTAAATTTCTCCTGCTGCTAAACTGGAACTATCAGCTGACTTTAATTGTGTACAGTATGAACAATGTTCGACTTAGACTCTAAGTATGAACTGTTATTGTTAGACATTTTGATACTGTTCATAACAATCTGAAAATACTGAACTGAAAATATACAGGTCTGTGCAGTATAAAAATGTCTAACAATAACAAGCATTTCTCAAATGGCACGGTACACATCTTCCAAGCCTGTAGCACTTTGGCTTGACAGTGTTTTTACACTTCCTTAATTTTGGAGAGGTTTTTTCAGGCCTGCGGCTGTTTTCCCACAGAGTTTGTTGCGTTTCCTGAAGTGTAAAAGCTGCTGTCAGCTCAGATTAACCTCAACATTTTTTCTAGGGTTCCATAAATGTGACCATTTTGCAACAGACTTTGTGTTAGTAATGCAATGAGCTGCAGTGAGTGGCTTTAACTTTGCATGATACTAATACATTCTAAATATTTTAGTATTATATTAACATTTACACAAAAATCTTGAATAAGGCTCTACTACATTTTGGACATTGACATAAATGCGCCAATCTCTGCAGGTTGTTATGTCATGATGCTTCATATAAAACGAAACCTCGAGCCTCTCCCCATGTACTTTTCAGCCCACCCACCTGGTTGGAGGACAGCGGGGAGGCGAAGTAGTGGCTGTGCAGGTTACGGCCTGTGTTGACATGGGTGAGACGGATATCTTGCCCACACTTGACCGGGGTGCCCCGATGGCACAAGGTGTCCAATGTCCCACGGACACTCCAGTAGCTGTTACTGTCCTCTATCGTCATCACCCCTGTTACAGACTGCTGCCCGCTACCTGTCTCACACACACAGAAGAGCACACGGTGAGCAGAGAAACTCCAACCAGATACAGAACCAGGGATGTTGAAAGAAACAGCAAATGTGATTTACCAAGGAAGATCAAGACTGTCGAAAAATACAACTACTAATTGTATTTGCGGTGTGAAGGTCAGTTTAACCCCCACCAAGTTGAAATGATTGTTGCTTTAGGTCTGACTTTGAAACCAAGGACTCATGTTGGCAGCAGGTTGGCAGCAGATCAATTGGTTCACTTTGAGGGCTTTAGCCTAGAATAACTAACAACTATTTATTTGAAGAAATAAGATTGACGTTTGACAACCACCTTAGATTTGTAATATACATTTCTGTGCATACTCGGGCTAATTTGTTACTATGCTTTAAGGAAAAGGGTGTGGTTTTCATAAAGGAAATCCAAACGCTGATCTTGTTCATATACTGTCTTTAGTCACCAGTTAATAGGTAATCATCTAATAGTGGTTTTATGTATCCACTCTTTAATGTAGTAGCCTATGTGCCACAGTTGGAATTGACACGTAATAGAGTTAACATAAATGATATATCAAATGAATGCTGTTAACCTTTGTATGAAGAAATAGGTATTTTCTCATTTCCTTTCAACAAAACAATATAATGACAAATGGTAAACAAATAAAATAATGTTTACATCATTATCCATGTAAGATTAGCAGATACGAAAAAGATGACATGATAATAAGAGGTATAAATGGGGTCTTTATCTCCCTTAACTTAACATTTGATGTATCTTTGTGAATTTTTGGTAAATAAATGTGTTAACTATGCATTAAAGAGGTTTTAGGTTACACATCCTTTATATAAAAACACTGTGACTGTGAATAATACATAATGGGGTCAACATGAATAAGAACATTGATTAACCTTTGTACACATCAGTAGTTTCCAATTTTCTTTAAACATTCGCTTTGATTACATAGCAGGGCAATAGTAGATGATGTCAAAGTAGAGAAACACAATTTGTATTAATGTTTAACAATCGCAGTAAAAAAATACTCACCGGAGCCGTAGCGTACGTCGTGCGAGTGAAGTCTCACATTGTGCTTTACATTTAACAGTTTAATGACAGATCCGCATGTCAAAAAACTCAGCTCAGTGCCGAGGGACGGTCCAAATATACAGCATAGATATAATAAAAAGGTTGGTAAAGTTTGTCGAGAAACAGCACAATCTAAAATACCCATTCCTACAAAAGATCCCGAGCAAAATGCCGCTGATGCCTCTGTGAGATTTGTATTATTTTACGCTACGTCAGTGAAGAGGCAAGTATGGCAGGAAGAGGCTCGAGGACAGCGCCCCTAGCGGCTGGGAGGAGTCACTGCTAATACCTTACTGTGATATTTGTACTTATTTTTTGTTTAATTGGTATTTTGTGCAATATATTGATGATAATGATGATGACACATCTTTAATTGTTTAACACTTTTCATACACCAGGTGCAGCTCAAGGTGCTTTGACAACCAATTTTTATATAGTATTTTATTTTACTGTAGTTAGTGTCCTACATATGTATGTGTTGTGTTAATATTGTCTTTATTTCTAATTTGTTACAATAGTCTTTAATATAGTTTTTTTTTAATAGTTTTTACAACAGTATTATTTGTTGGTTCTTTCTTGTAAAAAACCTTACTGTTCTTCCTGTGTCTTTGTATGCATAATTTACAGCAAAGCAAATTCCTTCCATGTGTTAACCGACTGGGTAATAAAACCCGCTTCTGATTCTGAATTTAAAACAAATTAAAACTACAAATAAGAAATTCCCCTTCAGGTCCAATCTTTTTGCATACAATATAAAGTATAAACGCATAATCTAACAATTCAAGGGACAAAATAGGTTTTATAACAACAATACAATAAATAATGATCCCGCTTGATAAAATAAAGGAAGACAAAATGAATAAATAAAATAAAATAAAACGCATACAATGAATAAGTAAATAAAAATATATTTATAAACTAATAATAATCAAATAAATAAATGATAATAATGGAGATTAAAGCCACAAGCAGCTGTGAGGGCACCGCACAGTTTATCCTTTTTTACATGGCTGGTTTATTCAATACAAGTACAATTTGATTATAAACACACTCCCACAAAAAAATTATGTTGTGTGTAGTCTTTATAAGTTATTTAGCCTTGTGTAGAATCAAAGCGACCCAGCAGGGGGCGTCTCGTTTCCAGAGAACAGGATGGAAGTCCCCTCTGCTTACCGGAATTGCCTTTCACGCCGCTCGTTGTCGGCCATTTTTTACAACTACAAGCTCCCCGACACACAAAACATAACACACTCCCGTTATAACTGTAAATATTATCGGAGTACACCACCGCAGTGAGACGTGTAAGTCCAGTTTCTCCGTGGTAATGTTGATCTTTACATTGTGCTGCCTAGCTAACAGTGGTTAACTAGCTAACGGGGATGCAGTTGGCTGTTGTTGTCGTTCCGGCTAATGCTAGGCTAACGTACTGATGTGCTAAAGCATAAACTAACGCTAGACTGCGAAGTTGGCTGAGATGGGCCTTGGTTAATTCCCACAGCTTGGACATCGTCTTGGTTGCTGTTTTACTGTCAGTTTATATCTTGATACATACACTATGATTTCAACTTGTGCTAGCTAACAGTACTTGGTAAAAGGTTGCACGCAAGCTAACATGCATCGTTAGCGTGGGTGCTAGCTCATAGGGATGATACCGTTAGCTAACGACATCGAACATCATTTCCAATACCAGATGAATGTTTGTCGACCGACCGCTCATCAGATGGCTAAGATTCAGTTACATTAGCTACAATCAGATAGAAAGAAAGGGGCTGATGTGCCTGGTTAGTGGTCTCCGTGGGAGTTCAGTGTGTGCGCAATGCGACATTGTTAGGTCTAGGGTTTCTTAAGGTCGCCAACTAGATGTAGTTTTCTTGTTACTGACTAACATTATGACAATGAGTTTAAAACCATAACCAGGTCAATTAGAAATACGAAAATAGAGTGTTAATTGACTGTAAATTGGTTTAACGTTGTTTGTCAATAACACCTCAAACATGCTTGCAAAACCCAATAATCCCGGGCTTTTTTTGTATAGATGTTAACATAAATAAATCGCATATTCAGAAAACAATATAAAGTTTATGTGACACAAAACACAGATTATACATTGAACAGACGCATATTTTTGATCTATTCAGTACATACAAACTACCAAGCCCTTCATTTCAAATTCTGAAGGAGATACTAAAAATACAAAAAGGTGTAAGGATGAATTTGGTCACACCGAAACAATTGGGGCATTTTATCATTTGGTGTAATGGTGCATCTTGCGTTTATTATATTTTTAATGTAATTGTTTAACGAAGAGCTGGAAGAACCTGTTGAACAATGTAAATGCAATACTGTCAGAGAGTGTGAAATACGATTTTTGTTCAATCTTGTAGCAGAAATGGAATGATATGGGTTGAATTCACAATTGCAGCATAACGCATGAAGGCGTGTTGTATGAGTTGTGTTGGTGTGGCTTTTGTATTTGTGTCTGTCTAGTCTCGAAGAACAAATACTTGGATGAAGCTGAGAACATTTTCTAACAGCCTTTCTTGTACTGCTTCCAGGAACAGCCGTCATGTCGGACTTTATTGTCAGCGAGGCTGAGGAGTCGGAGGAGGAGGAGGAGGAGGAGTTAGAAGAGAAAGACTTAAAACCTAAAAAGACCCAGCGGTTTGTGGAGGAAGATGGTAAGAATGAAATGGTTTAGTTCTTGGCATGTGTTTGAGGGGGGTTGAATGATTTGTTGACCACTTATATCTCATTACTTAACAGACGAGGAAGAAGAAGAAAACACAGAGGACCAGGATGAACGAGGAAATTTACGCGGTCTCATTGATGATGCAGAAGAGGAGGACGAGGAGGCGGCGGCACCAGCACCTGCAAGTGCAGCGGGGAGTGACTCAGAAGAAGAAGTGAAGCATCGACGGAAAAAACGCAGTAAGTGCATTTGATATTTTAAAGAGATCCAGCCATGATACAGTGTGTTGTTGTGGTTAGTTTCAGGAAGTGACCAAGGGACAAGCTGTATTGGATCTCTTCCAATTATTCCATACATATTGACATTCTGCCCATTCCTATCCCACCCTTCATAGCTCTTCTGCCTTTCTCTGTCCAGTTTTGATGGGTCACACACACACAGAGGAAATCCTAGAAAATGTAAATCAAAAAGTACATCAGATATGAACATGTGTGATGCGTATTCGACAACTGAGGTCTTTTGATCAAGGTGTCAACATAACATCGTCTGTTTACCAGAGAGCCTTTATAATTAGATTTCTCCAACTGTGAAATCCCAAATATTGAAATCATTTTGGAGACACAAACCCAGTTCTGAATTGATTTGGGATCGGGTCATTATTGTAATTTATTGTTTTGGTCTGGCAGAAATGTTACCAATTACCTCATATCAGTATCTCGACAGGAATGTCAGCAGTGATATCCCAATATAATAGAGAAGTCATTGATTACGCTGTAAATACCAGATTTATTGCCATTCTGTAATACTGCAATTACACATAGTTAGTGTTATTAACAAGTTCTGGATAAGACCTTTTTACTGGACTTTGCTAAACAGTAAATCAAATCAAGTTTTTATTTATATAGCACATTTTAAAACGATTTTTGGTCGAGCCATGCAATAAAAACACTTTACTGCGATAGCAAACAGAAGACAATAAATTACAACAGCAAATATAAAAATCAAACACAGGAAAATGTCAGCTGTCGTACTCTGCTCTGACTAGAAGGCCAGGGAGAAGAAGTGAGTCTTTAGTGTCGATTTAAAACCCCCTAGGGTCTGGGCCGACCTCACATGGAGGGGCAGAGTGTTCCAGAGCCTAGGGCCCGCTGCTGCGAAGGCTCGGTGACCGACAGTAAAGTTTAAAGAAAGATTATACTTGTATTATAAAAACGAGCCATGTAAAAATGGAGATAAGCTGTGCGGCGCTCTCACTTGTGGCTTCATGGTTGCAGCGTAAAGGATATGTGTATATATATATATCGTGTATATATATATATATTATAAACCCAATGATTTATACTTGCAGATCGTAGTGACGACTACCTGGATGATGATGATTTGGACCTGATTGAGGAAAACTTGGGTGTTAAAGTGAAAAGAAGGGTAAGAATCTCCTCACTTTTTTCTCTACAGTAATACAGTCAAGTTAAAGCTAGCACTGCTGATGCTGTACCCGTCTGGTTTCACAGAAGAAGAAATACGACCGTGTAAAAACACTCGATGATGATGAAGAAGATGACGACGAGAAGGACTTGATCGCGGATGAGATCTTTCATGGAGATGCAGAGGGCGATCTGGAGGAAGGGGAGGCCGTCGATGAGCCCCTCCACCAAGCAGATGACGAGGAAGAAGGAGAAGACGAGGAGTCAGGTAGGCCAGGAATTTTAGATCGGTCTTTAAATAACTAAAGAGCAGAGAAATAATAGTTACATCAACTGAGTCGCACACTTAGTCTAAATATTGTGCTGTATAATTGATTTGTTTTCTAAATGTGTTCCACAGATATAGATGATTTTATTGTGGATGATGACGGCCAACCCATCACCAAAAAGAGGGGCAAGAAGTTCTCAGGATACACAGATGCGTGAGTGTCAAAGATTATGCAACAAATCTATCATTCAAAAGGTTTAGCGTTTGTGGGGAAATACGCTCCATTGCTATATTTCTATATCTGGTAGAGTCTAAATTGCATTATCATTTTTCACATAAAAAATATTATTAGTTTTGGTAACAACAATACAATAAGCACATAATGTCTGCTTTAAGTGAAACACATAATCACTCCACTGCGCTGCCCTTCCTGCCACAGAGCCCTCCAGGAGGCCCAGGAAATCTTCGGCGGAGACTTTGACTTTGCTGAATTTGACGCAGACGCATACGACCAGGGTGAGGAGGAGGAGGAGGACCAGGATGAAGAAGCTTGGGACCGACCCAAGAAGCAGACAAAGAGGAGGCAAGGCAGGAAGAGCATCTTTGAGATCTACGAGCCCAGCGAGCTGGAAAGTAGTCACATGACCGACCAAGACAACGAGATCCGTAACACAGACATGCCGGAGAGGTTCCAGGTTTGTGTGTTTGTCGCCAGTGTTGTTGATGCTAACAGTATTGTTGATGCTAACAGTGTTGTTGATGCTAACAGTGTTGTTGATGCTAACAGCGTTGTTGATGTTAACAGTGGTGTTGATGCTAACAGTGTTGTTGATGCTAACAGTGGTGTTGATGCTAACAGTGGTGTTGATGCTAACAGTGGTGTTGATGCTAACAGTGGTGTTGATGCTAACAGTGGTGTTGATGCTCTGTTGTAACGATCTCATCTGGACCATAATGGATCATAGTGACTGCTTTCTCAGGTGTATTCATAATTAAGTGGTCTTATTTATTTACACCGTGTTTTCCTGATGTTTGCCATGTGCCTGTTATCCTGACTCTCTTCTCCTTCTTATAGTTGCGATCCATCC
>NW_011351427.1:11247-32689 GCF_000735185.1 Notothenia coriiceps | reverse complement strand
GCTCACATTGCCTTTAAGTGCCGCCGACATGGACCGATGCGGTGCTTCCCTGAGCGTCAAATACCGCCGCCGATGGGAATACATTGCAATCAGTTGAAAGCTCTTTGCGTCCGTTTATGAAGCTGAAGGAGCCTCGGCGCGTCCCAATTGCACGCCATAGGACCCTGACCAAGCGTCGCTCCTGGACGTTCAGGGAGTGAGAGTATGTTGGTGTGAGTGTGAGTCAGCGACCCCTCTCCCATTATTGATCTAAATTCCCTATTTCGCATCTGATTTTCTCTGCATCTGTTTTCTCTTTGACATAAATGCTGCCAGTCAATAGCAAATGAAGAGGACTTTTCCATTTACTGTAAACAACTGGATTTATTTCTGTGTCTGTGCAGTACATTAGCTACTGTTGCATCAGTCTTTTGTTGTTTTGATGATTTCACTCTTGGTTCTTTTTGCTCTGTTATCACTGCATTGTTTTAGTTCAGGATCATTCATTTTCTTCTCAGAATGTGATTTTATTCCCCCCCCGTTAAGGACTAATTAGCCTTGTTGTAACTGCAGGGCCATACAGGCATATCCAGGGATTACTCATTATTCATGCCACTAACTTTTCTTCAAGACATTTTGCAAAGGAAGATGGTTTATCAATTTGACTGTGGTTTCAAACGAGTCAGCTCTTGTTCTGTACTAGAGCAGGTGTAAACACAATCAAGAACAACTTGAACCCACCAGGAGAAGAATATCCGCCAAGATGCTTTCATCACAGTCTGAACTTCCATTTTAGGCCTTTTTTACTTGTTGATAAATCCTGATGTAACAGCTGATTGTTGATATTCCACACAGACAGGTAGATGCTGGCTGAGTGGTGGAATCTGTCTCTCTTTTTTGAAGATGGAATATAAAAGATTGACTTAATCTATTTGTTACATTTATGGCAGCAGCTGTTTCTCATTTAATTTAAAGAAAAACAAAACATTTTGAGGTATTGCTTGTTGTCATACGGGCGGGCTTTCTCCCTCTTTCACCTTCGGAGCAGCCATCAATCCTGAGAAACCGATTCATCTCTTACTGCATCAGAGAGTGCATTATAGAAAGCATTATAGAGTTATGGAGTATTCCACTCACTCTCAGCTGCCACTGTGAACTTGATTGCGTTTTGGCCACTCTTCTTTCCCTTTGGACGAGGTTAAATGGACCTGAAGCTGCCTCTCTTTTTGGAGTTTTGTGGTCAATAACCTTCTTGAGTTCAGTGGGAGATCGAGGGAAATGATTTAGACCTTGAAGATAAATCTTGAAAATAAAGGGCATTCGCCAGGATCCCCAGAATGGGATTTCATAAGAGAAAGACGAGGTATATTTGCCAGAGAGTGACAAGCTTGAAGGACAAGCTGCCGCCTGTTGCTGACCAGAAATAGAAGCAGCTGATTATGTTCCCAGATGAAGTCTAAGACCTGATCATGGTGTGTGGAGATCTTTAGGAGGGCCCCACAATGGAAATTCATGTAGTCAAAGTCTAGTAAGGATAATTCCGGAGTCTAGCAGAGGTTATAACCAGGAGAGTAACTTTTAAACCAGACCATGGACAAGAGAAGAACCATCCCTCATGATCAGGCAGGGTATCGGCATTTAGGATGAGAACAGGCAGGTACTAGGAGAAATAAAGCTGACTTACATCACATTAATGAAGTCTTTTGACAGGCTAGTTCTGTGGCACCTCAGGCCCCTGCTTACTGCTTACTGCTTTCATGGACCTGATGGAGTTTGCATATCAGCCACAGAGGGCAGCAGGGAAGCTCTATGGCACTGGTATTTTTTGGCTTCTCTGATGCTTTCAACCCCACCAGCCCTGCTTTATAGAGTCAAGGCTTCTGGCAATGCAGCTGCACCCTGATACTGCATCCTGGAACATCCACCTCACAGGTTGGCCACAGTACTGCAGAGTGAATGGCAATGCCTCTGAAGTGGTGATAAGCAATAGCGGTGCACCTCAAGAAACTGCACTATAATCCTCTTCACATCTAGATTCTACACCGTAGACTTCTGCTTTAACTCCACCACCTTCAAAACATTTCCAAAGACCATTGTAAGATGAATCATCAAGACAAACAAGGACTACAGAGGTCTGAAAAAGAGCTTCATCACCCATGTCCCAACAGCATGTCACCTGAAGCGCCACAGCAGCCAGGCCAAAGAGTTAGTAGATTACTAGAGGAACAGAAGCCTCTTGGCTGTTCTATTTCCTTTCTGGTCGAGCCACTGCAGGCCACCCACCCCAAGTTAACAAACTGTTTCATTAACTTTGAATTCAAAATATTGCCAAAAAGGTGATTTTGCTTTTCGCTTTAACACCAAATCCTCCACCATTGTCTTATCTGTCCCTCCTCTCTTGTTCCAAGAGAAATCTGACTCCTGCTAGTCTGTGCTTCTGCTGGACGGAACAGACCTTCAGTCTCGTTTTACACTAGTCAATGGCACACTTGTCCAATTCTATTTTTATTTTTTTGAGAAACCTTGGTGCTGAATTCCCCAAAAATAAATAATTAGGCCTGTGTGAAAACAAAAACACCAGACAAAAAATAAAACAATGGTTGACCTTGTGGGAAATTAATTGTTGTAATCTGTAATACCAACTTCCGTAGCAATTCTAGTAGTCGATGCTCTGTCCCTGGCTTTGGGCTGCTGGGATGGTGAAGGTATGATGTCAGAAGGTCAGCTCTGTGGTCGGGCTGGAACTGAACTGTCTGGAAGATGTAGGACAACATCAAAGCCATTCTGATGAACTTCCCTCAGATGGGCAGGACCTTCCGGATCAATCAAGATTTAAACTGAGTTTATTGTGCTCATTACAATCAGACTATACAACAGACTGGCCACCCTGGGGTATACTTTTTTTTTTTACCATTTCTATTTCACTTTCATATACCTTTTATCTTATTTAACCTTATCCTATATACTCCTGCTGATTATGGGAAGTGTGAGTCAGGTGAGTAAGTGGGTGGTAAAGTCAGGTGATGAAACAGGGTTATTGGAGGCCATGAGGGAGTGGCTGGATCTGGAATGCGATGAGAGTTATTAACGGAGTAACATAAGGAAAGAGTGAATGACCAGGATGCAGTTGTAACACCCACAGCGCTCTGTGGAAGCCACGCTTTCCTCAACAAGCCATATGGTCCAGTACTAATCTGAGCCTCATCCTGCTGGTACCACTGAGTTTACTTCTGTAACAAGATCCGAGCAGGGGCCACTGGTCACATGGAGAGAAAATAAGTTAAACTGGAAATTTAAAACACATTTCAGGCAAAGATGCATTTTTAGGATAATTGGCAAAGCAAAAGCGAGTGCATATAAAACATTTCAAAAAATTAATTTAGCATGAGCAGTTTCAAGTGAAATTTGAAGACACCTTCAAATCAGATTTATTTTCTGGCAGCGTCTTTTAAGGCTTCACGTGGAATATTGATGGATGAGGCCCATTGTTGAGCCTTCACATCTCAGATCTAATATTCTAATGCCTAACTGCTGCGGCAGTAAACCTCTCCTCTCACATGTCATGACCGCAGAGTGATCTCCCCCTGCCCTCCAGTCATTTCATTGTCTCTCCACCTTGATTGTTCCTCCATCTTTACAACCTCTGCAAAGAAGGGACAGGGTTATAGGCCGAGATATAACCTGTTAGTTCAGTAGCTGCAGAAGTGTGTGTGTGTGTGTGTGTGTGTGTGTGTGTGTGTGTGTGTGTGTGTGTGTGTGTGTGTGTGTGTGTGTGTGTGTGTGTGTGTGTGTGTGTGTGTGTGTGTGGGTGGGTGGGTGGNGGTGTGTGTTCAGGGGTTTGATATGTTGCTGTCCATGTCAAAAGTCAACTCACCCAGAGGGCTTCCTCACAGCAATCCCCTGCGTCCTTCTGGAAGTTTTGCAAGTGCGGCGGTACGGCATTGTTTAAAATCGACTGTTGGGTTCTCCCTGTGTTTCAGAGATAACGACCCCTGGGCCATAAAACCAGGGCAAAAAGGAAAAAAACACCCACAACAACAAAAAACTTTGCTCCTCACTTCTCTGGGCGGGCTCTAACAAGACCCTCAGAGAGTTGTGGCTTTGCTTCTGGTCTTTATTGTGTTTTAGGGCTCTGTGAGCGTCCCCCTCCTAATCTCTGGGGTTTGGTCCAGAAAGCCATCACTGAGTCTCTAATACAATCAGCAGAACCACAGCTGCACCACCGTGATGGCTAATTGCATCATGAAGTCAGTGATAAAGTCTGGAGTGGCCTGCTGTTCCTTTCTGAGAAAATGAGGCACTCTTTGTGGCCTTTTCTCTTTTTTTCTCTTAAAGTTTGGTGGGAAAGCCATTAACGAGTTTACAGTCAATATGTAGATCCAAGTCGGGTTGGTAAGAGGAGGGGGGATTTGTATTTGGAATATAGATTGTCCAAGAATTATTTTATGTCATCTGTATCTAGAATTTGTGATGTAGGTCATGTTAATATCAAGTTATTTTTTTAAATCTATCATGCTATAGTTTAAGGCGAATACAAACATCTGTACTGAAGAATTTGACTTGTGTTTCTACAAGAATATTACAATTAGTTTAAATTGCTTAAGCCAGTGGTTCCCAATCAGTTTGGCACGTCATGGCCTGAATGTGGAAATTAGCTTTGTTTAATTCATTTGAAGCATTTACATTTGCCTGGAGAGCTAAAAGTATTAATTATTTCACAAAAAAAGAAGCGGAAGTGTCGGAAGACGTTTTTTTTTTTGTGTTCACCTTATCCTAATAAAGGAGTAGCGTAAGTAATGGTTGACCTTAATCTATAGTCATTTTGGAATATTGCAGAAAATAAGATCTTTGGCAAACACACAAATGTTACTTACATGTTTTGTTCAGAAGGACTTTCTATTAACACCACTTTGTGATTTTTGAAGCGTAAATGCTTTCGGCAGAAGTAAAAAGCTAACGTAATGCTATAAAGCATATTATATATACATGTATATATATATTAGCAACCGCCATTTGTACGAGTGGGGTATTTTGTGACATATTTTATCTTGTAGAACAAAAAGGGAAAATCTCGATTCTTGTGTAAACCACAGACCTTATTATTGTAATTTAACAAAAAACAAATTGAAAAATAAAATGTTGACTTCAAGACGAGGGAACTGGCAGTGGTAAAATGCTAATTTCCGCGTTCAAGGACTGATGCCTGCACCACTCTATAGTTACCACATATCCTGCAGAGGAAAGGAGACATTTGTATTGTTAATGGAGAAATAACCTGTTGTAATTTGCAGGGCTTGTTGCATTTTGTGTCTTTCCTTTTATCATTTTATAATCGTTCAAATTGGGGTCCATACCCCTGGGTTTTTAAACCCTGGCTTACAGTCAGTAGCTGGAGAAACACACAGTTCTCACAGCATTAATAAAACCCACCACTACATGTTTTACTGTGCAGACAGCACTTAATTTGTGCTTCAAAACGACATCAGTCACTAAACATTCAACTAATATGTCACTGGTAAACCCTCACTGACACAAAATGACATGTCCTCTTATCATTACTTGAGTCCCGACAATGTAATTTCTGAAGCACAGTGGCAGTGTGACATGATGAAGAGACTGACATTTATTTTCTGTATTCCATTTGTCACACAGTAGTAAAGTCAGATATCTGATACAGCCAACTGAATCCTACAGTCAAAGCCCCCTCATCTAAACAAAAACAAAGAACGAAATCTACAGTGACAGATCAAGACTAAAGATTAACGTCTTTACAAAAAACAGAAAAATAGTTGTAACATCTTATAATGAAGACAAATGTCTTAGTGAATTATTTCCAGTTAGGGACCGTTGTTGAACTGTCTCATAGGTCACATGATTTCTTCAGTCTCTTCCTCTGTGTTCACCGTCTAAACAAACGACCAAATTCATTCAACTTTCCCGTTCCTGCTCCATGTAAAAGTTCATTTCCTCCACTGCCATCTAAATATATCACATGAGTTGCGTGATTCAAGAGAAGTTGACATCATGGACACTAATTAATTATTGTAATAGCACTTCCAGATGAACACCATTCATGAAAACTTTACGCTTGAAAAGTTATGACAATATTTTGCATTTTATGATTCAACTCTGCATTTGTTAGTGAAATATACCTCTCAGATGAGAGGTATATTTCATGAGAGGGGCATTGCAATCAATATTTATCAGATGTATGTGCCAATTGTTTAAAATTCCCCTTGAAGACAGAAATGCATATACTATTTAGTTAAAAGGGGCTATAGATTTGTATCAAATTGTCTTGTATAGATTATTGTTCCACAGCATTTTAGGATTAGTGCTCGAGGAGGAAATATTCATATTTTTTACTTAAAAAAAGGCAGCAGCACATAGTACACACTTTGAAGTATAGCAGTTCCTCTTACATTAAGTAGTTTCAAAGTACATAGGAGTAACACTATTGAGATATTGTAGTAATATTAGTTAAATGTAGCCTCTATATAAAGTAGAAGTACTGCTTATGCAGAAACATGCCCCTGCAGTAGCTATAGCTGGATTATTATCCATGATGCAATAATGTGTAAGCAGCACTTCCCTGCTGTAGCTGGTTGAGGTGGATAAAATAATCTGAAATTACCTCAAATTTGAAAAACTTTACTAAAATGTATTTTGTTGACGAGGAGAACTGGCAGTTACATACTGAAGTAAAAGTAAAAATCACAAAAAACAGTGCTTAAGAGAAAGATACCAGGTGGTATTTAAGGACAGTAAATATTCAATATAACCTCTACTAAAACTCTTTTTATTGAACGAAACTTAAATAGTTCTAATTTGATGATAATAAGATTCTGACTTAATCTCAGAACAAAATGAAATAAATCACTTTTGGTCGGAACTCTAATTATCCCCTATATTATATATATTTTTTATATTGCAACACTTTTTAACACACAATTGTAGTTTGGGAATACACTGTATCTTCAAAATGAACACTTTCACTCATGTAACATGTAACATAGTACTACAAAGTGGTTGTAGGCAGGGGGAGGGAGAGGGGGTTGACCCTCCTAAGTGGAGAGTGAGGTTGAGTGTCGTCAGAGTGATATTCTACCCTGAGCAGATTCTCCTGCAGGATCAGATGAGGAGATGTATTGATCTGGTCAGGAGGGATCTGCTCCCCCTCAAAGCAGCGAGAAATAAGAGGCCAATCGAACGGCCTCTATTATGAAATTCATCTTTATGAATTATGAATAGAAATCCGTGGTTAAATACAAATGCATTTACATAACCCCCCCCGACCAGTGTTGCATGTTTTATGCGTGCTCTGTTTCTCTTCATCTCATTTTACAACTCAAATAATTTTTTTAAGCATTCATTTACATTTGTTTCTTCACTGCATATAGAACTAATAGAATCGAAAATTGTAGATCTGATCTTATATTCAATATTCAATGTATGATTGATATATCCATGTATAAATATGTACTGTATATGAAATATTCAATATTTGTATTTATGCAACAGTGTGTATGCCTTCCATTATCATGCTCAGCTGAATGATGCAAATCTGCAGCCTCGCTTTGGGCAGTATTTATGGCAGTGTGTGTAAAGGTATTTTCAGACACAAAAAAGGTGCTTTAAATTTCAAATGGGATTCAGAGAACGGGTTGAAAGGGAGAAGAAGCAAATCTGTGGAGGACTTCACTTTCCACCCCTCCCCTCCTCCTCCTCCACCTTCTCTTCCTCACTCCCTCTTTCTCTCTTGTCAACCTTTTCAAAAAGCATCTATATTCTCACAACAGGCTGTCATGTTGCTATGCTACCTGAATGTCAAGCAGAATGTCAGAGTAATGGCAGAGTGTGAATGTGCAATAAAGATGGAGCTTCTGTTACGGTGAGTGAAGCAGGCAGGACCCAAACGCAGATTTAACAGAAAAATCCTTTATTTCAAGGCTACCGTCAAAAACCAGAACACTACCCGGTGAACACAGTCACAGGCAAACGACGAACCAACAATGACAGACAGCAAAAACAGAACTTAAATACACACAAGACTAATCAACGAAACAAGAGACAGGTGAGGAGGGAGGAGAAAACACAGGGGCAACAGATGAACACAATCAAGTATACAGGTAGGAGGGAACAGGTAGGAGGGAACACACACAGACAGGAAACCAAAGACAGATCTAAACAAGACAAAACACAACGCAGACAGAAAACCAAAGACAGATCTAAACAAGACACAATACAGACAGATCGTGACATTACACCCCCCCCCCCTCAAGGGAAGGATCCCAGACGTCCCAAAACAACAAAAAAGTCCAATAAACGTCCAAAAAAAAAACAACGTCCAGCAGGGTGGGTGAAGGGGGACCGGAGGAGGGACACAAAACTAGGACCACCAGGGTGGGTGGAGGGGGTCAAGAGGAAGGGCCTGGGATGACAGCCCAGGAGCACAGCGGAGGGCCCGGAAGGGATCTCGGGCGGACGGCCCGGGGGCAAGGCAGAGACCATGGTGGGGGTCTCGGGCGGACGACCCGGGGGCAAGGCAGAGTCCATGGTGGGGGTCTCGGGCGGACGGCCCGGGGGCAAGGCAGAGACCATGGAGGGGGTCTCGGGCGGACGGCACAGGGGCAAGGCAGATTCCATGGAGGGGCGAAGACCACAGCGGGCAAACTCAGGGGGCCGAGCATGAGGGCGAAGGCCGCAGCACTCAGGAGGCCGGACTCGAGGGCGAAGACCACAGCGGGCGAACTCAGGGGGCCGAGCATGAGGGTGAAGACCGCGGCTCTCAGGGGGCCGGGCTCGAGGGCGGCGACGGGACAACTCCGGAGGACGGGCAGGAAGGCGCTGACGGGACAGCTCCGGAGGCCGGGCAGGACCCGGTGTCGGCCGGACAGGAACCGTAGCCAGTGGGACAGGCTTCGGCAGGATCCCCCACGGAAGAGGACCAGGAGTTGGCAGGACCCCCGGCGAGATAGGTGACGGCGGGACCTCCAACGGAACAAGATATAGGATTGGCAGGACTCTCAGCGGAACCCCCAACGACACAGAACATGGAGTTGGCAGGACCCCCAAGCAGTCGGCGGAACCCCCAACGGGACAGGACACAGGGTTGGCAGGACCCCCGGCAGAAGAGTAGTCGGCGGGACCCCCAACGGGACAGGACACAGGGTTGGCAGGACTCTCAGCGGGACCCCCAACGGGACAGGACATGGAGTTGGCAGGCCCCCCAGGCGGAACCCCCAACGGGACAGGACACAGGGTTGGCAGGACCCCCGGAAGAAGAGTAGTCGGCGGAACCCCCAACGGGACAGGACACGGGGCTGGCAGGACCCCCGGCAGAAGAGCAGTCGGCAGGACCTCCAACGGCACAGGACATAGGGTTGGCAGGACCCCCGGCAGAAGAGTAGTTGGCAGGACCCCCAACGGGACAGGACACAGGGTTGGCAGGACCCCCGGCAGAAGAGCAGTCGGCGGAACCCCCAACGGGACAGGACACAGGGTTGGCAGGTCCCCCGGCAGAACAATCGTCGGCGGGGCCTCCAACGGCACGGGACATAGGGTTGGCAGGACCCCCGGCAGAAGAGGAGTCGGCAGGGCCTCCAACGGCACAGGACACAGGGTTGGCAGGACCCCCGGCAGAAGAGCAGTCGGCGGGACCTCCAACGGCACAGGACATGGAGTCGGCAGGACCCCCAGTGGAACCTCCAACAGACCAGGACATTGGGTAGGGACTTGAGAGAGGACTTGAGAGGAAACTGGAGAGGGGACTCGAGAGGGGACTCGACAGGGGACTCAAGAGGGGACTCGAGAAGGGACTAGAGAGGGTTCTTGAGAAGGGACTAGAGTAGGGACTAGAGTATGGACTAGAGTAGGGGCTTGAGTAGGGACTGGAGAAGGGATTTGAGATGGGACTAGAGTAGGGACTGGAGAGGGGACTAGAGAGGGGACTAGAGAAGGGACTAGAGAAGGGACTTGGGAAGGGACTAGAGGAGGGACTGGAGAGGGAACTAGAGGAGGGACTGGAGAGGAAACTAGAGAGGGGTCTTGAGAAGGGACTAGAGAAGGGACTAGGGAAGGAACTAGAGTAGGGACTAGAGAGGGGACTTGAGAAGGGACTAGAGAAGGGACTAGGGAAGGGACTAGGGAAGGGACTAGAGAAGGGACTAGAGAAGGGACTTGGGAAGGGACTAGAGGAAGGACTCGAGAAGGGACTAGAGAAGGGACTAAAGAAGGGACTTGGGAAGGGACTACAGGAGGCACTAGAGGAGGGGCTATGGCTGCTGGGGCCGGAACCAGGGCCGGAACCATGGCTGCTGGGGCCAGGACTGGGGCCGGAACCATAACTCTTGGCTTCTGGGGCTAGGGCTGCTAGCCTTGACCTGCGACTCCTTCTCTTAGGAGCTTTTTGGAGGCTCCGTGGACCTCCAAAAGCCAGACGAGTTCCAGAGAACGGCTCCTGGACAGGAGCAGGAACTGGGGAAGAAGCATAGATTGACTCCAGACGGAACATGCCGAGACGTATGGTGTCAGGTTGGGAATTGGGAGGCAGGGGGCTAGCAGGACGGGAAACACATGTCGGGAGGATATCCATAATCCAGCCAGGAAAGAATTTCACAAGACATGGTTTCTCTTTTGCTATCTGGTGCGCCTCTGCCTGAGCAGCCTCTTTCTGCTCAACACTGGACGCTCCCCTCCACCTACCATAGCAGAAAGCCAAAGAATAGGTACATTTATGGAGTTCCACCTCAAATGGATCATTTGCCGGGTTCATCTTGGTTGGTTCGTTCTGTTACGGTGAGTGAAGCAGGTAGGACCCAAATTTAGAACCCAGATTTAACAGAAAAATCCTTTATTTCAAGGCTACCTTCAAAAACCAGAACACTCCCCGGTGAACACAGTCACAGACAAACGACGAACCAACAATGACAGACAGCAAAAACAGAACTTAAATACCCACAAGACTAATCAACGAAACAAGAGACAGGTGAGGAGGGAACAGGTAGGAGGGAACACACACAGACAGGAAACCAAAGACAGATCTAAACAAGACAAAACACAACGCAGACAGAAAACCAAAGATAGATCTAAACAAGACACAACACAGACAGATCGTGACAGCTTCAACAAGGAGCCTGCCACAAAAAGAATAGGAGTGATGGAAGCAGAAAAGGCCATAGGAATGAGATATTTTATAAGCAACTGTTTACATAAGTGTCAAATCTAAAAACACCACTGAAGTTATTGGATTATTTTGCTTTATACTGTATCTAACCATCTTAATTGACCTTTTCAAATGGTCTTTCTTTGATAATGCATGCACTGATAAAAAGTGTTGACTTTAATTAAATGTATTATGTCAACAAATTTCACCTAACTGTATTAGGTTAGTTGGAAGCAATAATATTAGGTTGAACCGAATATTTTTTTATTTAAATTTAATATTATTGCTTTGAACTAATTTAATACAGTTATGTGACATATGTTGACATAGTACATTTAATTAAAGTCAGTGTTTCATTTTTTTAAGTTTTTCCATACTTACTGAAAATACAGATTTGTCCGTGTTTCTAAGTATTCAGTAGTGGTTCAATTCCAATATAAGTTATTCAGTTGTATACTGTTTAAATCATAATTGAATTTCTTTGCTTTAAATAAAAACGAAAGGCAGAGAAGTGGGGGTGATACTTCTCCTCTGTTTATTTGCATACTCTCTAAAAAGAAAAAACGTTGCGTTCAAAGGCGTGCAGTCCCAGGGATAGTGGCTACATGTTACAATTACATTCCTTCTAAATACCTTGGAGATAATTTGATAGTGATGATGCTCATTATGCTGACATTAATGCTGACAATGATCACCATAGCTGTTTGATTGAATTCTCTGTAAGTCCAGTGAGCTCTTTGCCACACGACCCTGGCTCCTAAAACATTAGCCACATTTCATTTGGATTCATTGAAATGACCATAACCTGCGGCCATTACTGTTATTACAGTTTGGTGGAATGGGCCTCAGAGAAGTTTGGGGATTGAAACCTCCCAAGCCCACCCTCACCCTCAACCCACTTCCACTTTCACCCCCACCTCTTCCTTCAGAGGTGTAGATAACAGAGATGGAGCAGGAAGATGTAGAAATATAGAACATGAGCCGCGACATGACAAGATGGCTTGAAAGCTTTTCCATTCGAGATACAGACTGATGGAGATACAGACTGATGGAGATGGAGAGGGGTGGCTTGATGGAGAGAAGGATTGACAGTTAAAATGACAGAGTAGGAGATGGAGGAGATATTGGGGTGGGGTGAGTCAGTGATGGAGTGGTGAGATGAGATGGCTGCTGCTGATTTCTGAGGACGTCTGGAGCGCCGCTGGTCGCCCATGTTTGTGAAGAGAGGAGGAAAGCTATTGGGACACATGTCATAGGGGAATACAGACTTCTCCCCAAACAATATTTATAGAAAGACAGATTTATGGAGACACTTCATGGCCCCCGTTTGTCACAGGAACCTGGAAGAACCGCTATGAATTGGATCATTTTGATGTACTACACTGGAAGAGTGTCCTAAATCCCCAAAGAAAAGTGTAGAAACCTTTTGATTCATGAGCATTCCTGCAGTTCCATAAACACACGCAGTATCCTTACTCAATGGGCTCCTGCGGCTGCATTCAATTGTACGACTGATTGATTTAAAAGTGGTTGTGCTTTGTGTGTGTGTAACATCTCCCTCTTATCCCAGACTAATTATCAACTCCTTTTTCTCTTCATGGACAACATTTGTAATTTGTTTTTCAATCTTGTCTCGTCCCTCACAGCTTTGTATTCTTTTGGGGGGGGGGATATGTTTTTCTGTTGCATCAAGGATCCCAATCTCATGTTCTGCTCTGAAATACAGTCTAATGAATGTAAGGGTTTGGATTCAGAGACAGGCAGACTAGCTAATGGGTTTGTTAGTTTGTTGAGTAGCATGCCACACTCATTATTGCTTTCAGTGCTGTGATTAACTTGATTTGCGGAGCAAATCCATCGGAGGGAAGAAGATGTACTCACTTATATAAATGCATGCATGCCTGTAATGTAATAATCCGATTTAATAACTTATTAATATAGTTTAGTGCTCAGTTGGAAATAGAAAAGTGGACGGCTGGAAACACTATGGCAACTGATGATCATGTTGGGATTGATTTAATTTAATTTAGTAAGGGAACATGATGTTACAACAGTGACTAACAGGATAAGAAAGTTACTCAGGGGCACCTCTGATAAAAGAAAAAGTGTTATATTATTGGCTCGCTCCTCTCTTTTAAAAGCCTCCATACCATTTCTCATTACTTTTTTTAAAGATTATTTTTATGGCAATCTGCTTTACTAGAATGAGTATAAAAGAGGAAGGCAAGACATATGAAAAGAGGGGGGAAATATTTGTTTGCAGCTCACATAGCCCACTGGGCCTCAAGGACACCCCATATTGCATCATTATTCTAGGACACCTTTTCTCTTCCAGAGCGTTGAAGTGAGAATATCACATAACGAAAGCTCCTGAGTGCTTTAAAGCATGACTCCACAATACGACTATTCTGGGAAGCTGTTTTAAGGGTGAAGAGAAACATCTGAAATTAGGAAGATGTGAGTAAAAGAGAGGATGTAGTCACTCACAAATGCTCTGCTGAGAAATGTGACTGCCCCAGTGTTGTCAGTGTGTTGTTTGGAAGACGGTGACTCTACTGTAGCTGTCAGAGACCGCCATGCAGGCAGCTTCACTCTGACACTGAGCTGCTGGATGAGACCATGATGTGGGTTTTTACTCATCTCTTTCATCTTCAGATATATTGTATGTCTGAGGGAGGTCCCTAAACGTCTCCTTAATGGTGTCACCGTGGCGATTATCAAGCGTCCCCCGCTTCTTCGTCAAGCTCGAGGCTGTCACTGGAAATGTCAGATGCGTCCCGTGTCACTAGTCATCAGGAGAGTTACGGCAGAGAGGACAGCTGTAGAGTGCTGTCTTTAAGGTTAGCCATCTGGACACACACCAGCTCATGCATTAAGTGTGTGTGTGTGTGTGTGTGTGTGTGTGTGTGTGTGTGTGTGTGTGTGTGTGTGTGTGTGTGTGTGTGTGTGTGTGTGTGTGTGTGTGTGTGTGACAACTTTGCACTAACAGCGTGTGGCTGTACTGCCAGAGTGTGTGTTGGCATGTTGTGTGTGTGCGGCTGTGACGTGACTGCGTGCTGCTGTGTGTCATGTAGCACAACTGTGTAAATATGACCTGATCGATGATGAATGGTGACCGGCCATACTGTATATCCGGCTGGTGTAGAAATTACTCAGTGTGAATAAAGAACACATACAATTTTGCAATTTGTAACACTCTAAGGGCAAGAAAAGCATTTTAAACGACCCTTAAAATGTGTTTTGAGAGAAAGAAGTTCCTCTGACTTGGTGCAGTTTGGAAGAAAACGTTCAAACATTTAAAAAAAAATTAAATACTCATGGTTTAAAGTTCACAAAGGGCATTATTTTTATCCCATACTACAAGGGATTGTTGTGTGCATAATGAAATCTAAAATAATGATTTAAACATTTCCTACATCACTTTGCACTTACTTTTCTGTCTCTCTGTTTCTCTACCGGGCTCAGCCTGTCAGTCAAACATGGAGAGTGACACGCCGCTCAATAGGTAGAAAATAAACATTTCTGACAGTTCCTCAATGACCATTGTTTCTGTTACTTGATAATTAAAGACTACTTATAGATTCAGAGAGTTAAGTGTCAACACTGACACAGTGTTGACCTCCTAAAGAGAGGACTGCAGGTGATTACAGGGGGGCTCCATCATTGAACAGAAAACAAAGCACATACTCTCAGTCTCTGTACTAGAAGTACAGCCAAACCTGCCACAGTGTGTGTGCCTGCAGGGAACAGAGTCATTTATGATGCTCGGACATGCTGATAAATAACATACAACGTTTCCTGTTGGCCACTCAGCTCAGCCCCTACAGCCCTAACACCTGCCTGCCAGGAAGTACATGAAGGTCACAGGGAGGGTGTGTGTGTGTGTGTGTGTGTGTGTGTGTGTGTGTGTGTGTGTGTGTGTGTGTGTGTGTGTGTGTGTGTGTGTGTGTGTGTGTGTGTGTGTGTGTGTGTGTGTGTGTGTGTGTGTGCGTGCATGCGTGTGTCTGTGTCACCTGCCATGTTCAGATTATGTTTTGTGGTATGGTTTGAAAAAGAAAACATGCATGCACACACATGGAAACCCACAAACACCCCCTAAACATGCAAGTTTAATGGCTAAAGTCTGGAGCGTGTCTTCTCACCTGTCACCTCTAATTAGACTGCGGCATGGCAACTGACCTTGTTCGTCTTTCCTAGGGCAGCTTTGCTGAGCGGTGAGTGTGTGTGTGTGTGTGTGTGTGTGTGTGTGTGTGTGTGTGTGTGTGTGTGTGTGTGTGTGTGTGTGTGTGTGTGTGTGTGTGTGTGTGTGTGTGGGTGTGTTCATTGAGGCCGGGGCCGCCTCACCCTAATGATGTGGCTGTGAAATCGGGCCAGAGCCCAGCGCCGTCTCTCATTACGCCCCTCCAAATTCATTTGCTACGTCGGTTCTGCCTGCTCATGCATGCGCCGCACGCCGCTCTGCCCATGTGGCTTTACTTGTACACGCTGTTAGTCTACAACTAATACATAAGCCAGCGCTTGGTCTGACACAGGAAGGACAGAAAAACACATGTTAATCACACATATCGAGTGTTATTTAAATCAAAAGGACTTTTTAAGGCCTGTACGGGCTGGTTATTCGGCTTTATCATGAAATTGTTATGAATTTACCCATCAAATAAGGTTCATGCACAGTTCCCAGGTCGTTGTGGGCTTTTCTTATGAGGGTTTAACGTTATGCACCAGTTCATTTCATGGTCTTGACCAGTGTGTTAATGAGCTTTGGAGGTGATTGTATATGTACTTTGTTACCTTTGCACAGAACCAGGGTGGATTTGTCCACTATGTGTGCTTAGCTAAGCTAGCTTTGTGCAGGCAGCAGCTTTGTATTAAGCATGGAGGCATAAACGTATCAACCCTCTCATCCAACTCTCGGTGAGAAGTCATAGTAAAAACGGTATCCTCCCAAACTTTTTTTTTTTTAATGGACATTTCATCGCAAATATGCTATTTACAAACCTAGCTTTAGTGTGAGTGGCCAACTGTTGGAAATATGGGCCTTATAGTATCTGCCTGATACTGTTGCCAGGTGTTGTTCAGTAGAAATAAACTAGTTCCTACATTAAAGTCAAGGTCTGTGGGATCATTGGATAACCTGATCATGATTTCTGGAAAAATAAATGGTGTTAAGATTTTCAAATGTAATTTTTTTGCAGCACACACCATTTGCTTCCATTATATTGTAGAGCAGGCAGACCTCATATCTCCAACACTCAACAAATCAGTACAGGTAAGTGGAGAAGTATAGTATTAAAGCACTTGAATCACTATCAAATATAAAAGAGACCCACACAAGAAACATTTGCATATACACACACCATTGGGCCTCATATACAACTATATTATAATCTGAGTTGTAGCCCTCAAGCTGGCCTCAACAGTAAATGGCAGAGGTGTAAAGATTGCAGCAGGGGGGAGGCAGTGTCCTTGTAGATGGGGGATGGGATATACAGATACCGCATCCAGCATCTCCCCTCATGACCTTGACAGACATGATGTTTCAGTGCGGTATACAGTGTGTAGTCGTTGGACAGTTGCGTCCCCTCAGTACGTGGACAGAGACAGCAGGAGTCTGGTCTGAGGGTCCCCTGATCTGAGGGACCACGCTGCCTGTGGTGTCTCCACACTCACCTTTACTCTTTACAATAAGCCTGTATTAAGCATGCAGCAGGAATGTGACGTGCGTGCAGGAGATATACGCTGCACTGTGCAAATGTCATAGGTTCTCTCCCTCTATCTGATCCATGGCTACCGTGTGTGTGTGTGTGTGTGTGTGTGTGTGTGTGTGTGTGTGTGTGTGTGTGTGTGTGTGTGTGTGTGTGTGTGTGTGTGTGTGTGTACGTTGCCATTGCAGCAAACAGATGGTATCATAATGACATCATTGCACACTGGGGTTATGTTCTCAGAGGCTCGGAGCGAGAGGAAGAAATTAGGAGGAGGCATCAGATGAGTGTTTGTCAATTAATCTGAAGGAGACAGAAAAATGTAAAAGACTGAGCTCATAACATTTAGATGCAGTTTGCCCTGCTAAACGCCAACCTGCCTTTCACCTCGTATGTTCAGCTGTTACAAATGTCAAAGCTCCCAGTTAACCGGACTTTAAATGACCCCCCCCCCTCTCTTTCTCTGCCTCTCTCTGTCATGTTCTCCTTCATTTGTTAAGGGCGCCCTGAGCACCTGAGTTTCTTTTTAAGAGCGTCTCTTTTCCCGTGCTTTTTTCCTCTCCCTCCTCTGTTCTCGAGCTCTCTCATCTCACTGAGCAGGGGGAAGGCTGTCACCACGCAGCATTAGTATGCTCTTTTCATATCTGTGCCTCTTTTCTCCCTCTCCTCTCCTCCCCCTCCTCCCCTTTCTCTACAAACATAAAAATAGTTTATGCCTCTGACAAGAAAATGCCTCTAATCCCGAGGTTTGTTGGAGAGCAAACAGACGCAATTGGCCACTTATTATTCTGTGTAGAATGTTCTATGTGGGGTGTTTGTGGTATCCATGGCAACAAAGTAGGGTGCACATATCCCCCCTGTCACCGAGCGGATTGGGAGGGGTGAGGATGAAAAGAAGAGATGAAATAACACACTTACTGAGACGCACAGGCCGAGATATAACCTGTTAGTTCAGTAGCTGCAGAAGTGTGTGTGTGTGTGTGTGTGTGTGTGTGTGTGTGTGTGTGTGTGTGTGTGTGTGTGTGTGTGTGTGTGTGTGTGTGTGTGTGTGTGTGTGTGTGTGTGTGTGTGTGTGTGTGTGATAGGTGACTTTATTAGAAGAAGAAATAGAGCCCCAGGTGTGTCTTACTGCATGTACGTCCACATATGGATCCAGGTGCAGATGTCACAGGGAGATGATGTGTGCCATAACGAGTCTTTCACCTGCACACCTCCTTTCATTGGCCCACAGCACACCCTGCCACTCCATCTACACTATGGAAATCAATGAGAGCCAGTCGGAGTGGTGTGAAGATTGAGCTGCTGTCAAAGTACTTTGCATGCTGCAAAACTAAAGTGAGCAGGGGGGGGGGGGGGTATTGTTGTGTTGCATCGTGAATTTATGTATGTGAATATAGTTTGCCACTTTTCTTTCTGTGTGTGTGTGCACATTCAGATACATATTTAACTGAGTCCTCTGTTCCAATGTTCTGCTCTTGTTTTCCCTCTTTTCATTTCACCTCAATATCCTCTCTTCTCCTTTATACTCTTGTCATCTCTTCTCTACTCCTTTTTTTATTTTTCATCATCTTCTCTTCTTATGTAACTCTCTCCTCTTTTTCTCTTTTCTCTTATCTTCTCATTTAATCATAATCTCTTCTCTTTTCACCCCTTTCTCTTCCTTTTCTTCTGTTCTTTCCTTTTACTCTATTCTCTTTTATTTTCTTTCCTCTTCTCCTCTCTTATCCTTCTGTCTATTTTCTTTCCTTCGCTTGTCTTTTCATCTCCTTCTCTCCTCTCCTCTCCTCTCCTCTTCTTGTTGATTCCCATTTGAACCCAACTATTACTCGTAATTTCTCTTCCCACAGAGATTTGCTGTCATGAATAAAAACCAAAGATGATTTTCTAAACAGCAGCAACAAATACAGTTCCCTCTAAAGTCTGTTCTCCTCTCGTCTTTGTGATTCTGTCTTTTGGGCACGTGCTGGATCAATAAGCTGCTGACTGTTGAAGGGTTGGATTGTGGGGGTAGAGGTCTCAGGGGTCAGAGGTCAGGCAGTGTGTGAGTGTCCAGGCCGTGACCTGGTCCTGCTGCAGCCTTCATTTAAAGCTTCCAGCCAACACACAGGTCTGTGTTAGAGTGTTGCGCGCTGTGTAGGGTCACCTACTCTGAGATTACACTAATAAGCAGGAGCAAGCCTTCATTGCTGTTGGAATCATTGTCATACACTAATTATCAGTCTGAACATCAGTGCTGGAAGAAGTATTCGGATGCTTTACACCAGTAAAGGTACTGTCGCAGCAGGGTGTGGTTTGGGCGCTGGCTGCTGGAGTGAAGGGAGTGGCTCGGCCGGAGGCCAGACAGCTGATCGGAATCAGGTAATCAGTGCGGGAAGAAAAGCATGTCGTAACCTGGTTCTGTTCTGTTATGCAGTAGGCGGGATCCTGGAAGGTCGCCAAAGGACCTGTGAAGTTTCCCACCCGGGCTACGTTTGAGACCCGCGCATATTTTTGTTTGGAGTTAATAAACGCCTGTGTTCAACCAACCTGCTCTTTCCGTCCCTATTTGAACCCTGTGTGTTCGGAGAGGCTCACAGTGGCACTTGAACAGGGACCTGATGTCGGAAGGAGAAACCCTGCTGGGTCAGGCCCTCCAACGTCTCGCTCACATGCAGGAGACCACCACAGCATTGCAGCGACAATAGAGCGAGGCTCTGCTCGGGATCGCCTCGAGCCAGCGCAAGGTCCGGGCTCTCGTACGGGAGCTGCTGCAGCGTCCGGCCGCTCGGGAGGCCGATCCCGCTACCAACCCGGCCCGACCGCCTTCAATTGCCCTCCAGAAATTGACGGCAGAGGATGATCCGGAGGCATACCTGGACATCTTTGAGGGCACAGCGGCGGCGTGCGGGTGGCCGGAGGAGGAGTGGGCAGCGCGGCTATTGCCTCTGCTATCTGGGAGTGCGCAGCTAGCCGCCCACAGCCTGCCAGCAGCCTCTCGGCATGTGTACCGGCATCTGAGGAAGGCCATCCTGGACCGGCTTGGCAGCACGCCAGAGGGACATCGCCGCCGGTTCCGGGCCCTCCCCTTCGAGGACGCTGACCGGCCCTTCTCCTACGCGCAGCGGCTCCTGGATGCAGCGAGCCGCTGGCTCCAGCCGGGGGTGCGCTCCGCTGAGGAAGTCGTCGGGCAGGTGGCGCTGGAGCAGTTAATCGCCGGCCTGCCATCTTCGGACGTGAATTGGCATCCCGTGCCACTCGCCCCGCCAACCTGGAAGCCAAAGCCGTTGTCCCTTGCGGGAGGACACCTCTCGCTCCCCGCGGAGCATGAAGAGAGGAGCCACCGACCACCAGCCGCTCAGGCGGCATGGACCCGTCCCCCAGCCCGAGGGAGGAGGTCCTGGAGCAGTGCTGCCCCTTCCCTCCCCCCTCCACACGGCCCCAACCCGCAGCCCCGACACTTCCCCCCTAGCTCTACCTTAATCCTCCTCCTGTTTTTTATCTCAGCCCCCAGTGCCGGCTACGCCTTCTCGGTCTCCGGCCACCACGGGGTCCAGACGCAGGCTATAATCCTTGCGTTTGCGGCAGCTCCGTCCACTCGACGGTAGTTTCTCTCAATGAGGTCGGTGACAGCTAGTTCGGTTGGTGAGCGACCGCCATTGCCCCGCCCTCGATTTGACAGGACGTTACCTTCTATACCGTGTAGAACACGTTGGTACACTCACCAGGGCCTGAGGTACCGGGGCGGTAATCAAGACGAGGATCCATCCGCCACCTGTTCGGCCTGGGGCATTGATTTAAGCATCGTGTGAAGTGGGAGTGTTGCATGGATATTCCACCCAGGTACCCGGAGTTGACGCTGAAAATTCTTATAAAGGAAAAAAGCATAAGGAGTCAGGTGGGTTATCACTCTCCTTACGCACCCTCTGAGTTTTGCGAACTAATGCCGGGGTTGCTAAGCTACGGGGCTATGGGGGTGCGTTCACGGTACGTCAAGTGAATGTGATTGTGGGCTGTGTAGTGAGAGTCGGAGTGGCGCTACATCAAGGGTTGGGAAGCGGACCACGGAGGGGGCCGGGAGGTCCGCTTCTGGACCCGGCTGGTGTTCCCGGGAAGGATTTCCCCCGCGACGAGGTCGGAGGACGGAGTTACTCCTTCAGCACGGCGCTGATTCGGCCAGGGTTGAGTATTGATGCTCCTCAAGCTACACCCAAACCAGCCACTTCACCACCCACACCTTACCGTTAAGGACAGGCTGTATCGTGTAGCCTGACCACACAGACAGGAGAGATATATAGGCCAGTTGTGTGGCCAGAAAAAGCCGTCGGGAGAAATGTTTTCCAGCGCGGCTCCATGTATAAACCCCAGGTCAGGTCACCTAGGTACGACAAGATTCACACACCGATAATGCCCGGATTTATGGCCGGCATTCGCCAATGTGAAGCGGGTGTTGGGCGATCCTGCCGGGAATTCAGGGCTGGTAAACCCGGGCGGCCATCCCCAGAGCGGCCTTTCTCGTCGTGTTACCCATGATGAGGTGCCTTTTTGAGAGATTTTGGAATTGACCTTCACGATGCCATTAGACCGAGTGCTACCGTGATTATCGCTTGACTACCAGTGG